>NW_006159844.1:4227391-4229971 GCF_000334495.1 Tupaia belangeri chinensis | reverse complement strand
GGAGAATGGAGGAGAAGGGATTGCAGCGTGGCCATCCCCCCTGGGGGGTGATTTCTCGCTTTCTGTCTCTATGTCTCTGTCTGGCGAGCGCACACACCCCCTATCGCAAAAATCTCAAAAAAAAAAAAAAAAGATGTATTGGTGTATTTCCAGAGACATATTTTAAACTACAATAAATTTGAATACATGAAACAATGAAATATATTACAAGAAATCACACCATAATAGGTAAGAGCATAATCCATGCCATGATCAGTTAAGAATAGAACATTTGGACCAGCAGATAGCATAATGGTTATGTCCCTGGACTCCCATGTAGTCAACTGTAATTCGAGTCCCAGGCCCAGTGGCTTAAAAAATTCACACTTGGTGGGTGTGTCCAAAATCCTGAGAGGAGAATGCAGGAGAAGTGATTGAGGAACAGAACATTCTACAGTTAATTCTGTTCTACAGATTGTAGAATAGAACATTCTACAGTTAATTTCCTGAACCTCAGAGTCTTCATCTGTAAAATGAGAATAACATTTGTATCATTCTCATGGGGTTACTTCAAGCACTAAGTGAGATAATACATATATGGTATTAAGCATAGTGTTGTGTATTTGTTTTCTATTTCTGTATAAAAATTACCACATACTTAGATTAACACAACCACCATTTGCTATCTCACAGTTTCTGTGGGGGTGATTCCTCTGCTTGTGTCTCACAAGGCTGCAATCAAGATGTTACCTGGTTATCTGGAAGCTTGACCAGAAAAGAACCCCTTCTGTGTTCGCTCAGGTTCTTGGCAGAATTTTCTTGACAGCCCATCACGTTTACCACATTCTGTTGATTAGATGCAGTCATAGTTCCTGACCACACTCAGGGGTGAACCCCAGGAAGTTCGCCCTAGTGAACACTGGGGACCACCATAGAGTCTGTGTGCCACACATTGTGAATTAATGAACTCATAAATGTGTGAGTGGATAAATGCATGAGTGAATGAGTGGACTTTGGTATATATGGAATGAGCGATAACCCCCTTGGACAACAGAAGACATGGGAAGTAGTTCTAAATACAGGAGAAACAGGTGGACAGTAGACTCTGATGGTACTTTCCCATTCGAGATCACAATGCAAGTGCCCAATCCTTCTGAATATAATGTGTTGAAGAGTCATGGGGCCTAGGCTTTGAGTCCCAGAGATTGTCAGAGTGAGCTCCCAGGGCCGCTGGGGAATGGATCTTTAAGGACAAGCAGAATTTTTAGTCTCACTTTAAAGTGATAATTTTCTTATAATTAAAGCAAAAGGAGTAACTAGAAATGAAATAAGTGGTCAAATAGAGTTATAAATTGTTAACCTCTACATAGTAGAAATAACTAACAATATAAACAAAAGAAAACTATTCAGCACAAATGGAAATGAGAGCGATCATCTTCGAGCACAGGAAAACTTACTCAGACACACATAAGCAGCACCAGTACCCTCAGTGGGTGAATAACAGAGGACATGATTATGTGATTCTCTCACGGGATCATTAACAGTGAAATGAATCTGAAAAACAGTCTAAATCTAATACGGATGGGACAGGAGCCTTAAAAACAATAACTTTTTAAGTGTAATACATAATTTTTATTTTACTAACTGATTACTTTAAGATGAAGTGTAAACAGTAAAATAAATTGCATTAGTAGTATTCA
The DNA here is from genome assembly GCF_000334495.1 of Tupaia belangeri chinensis. Taxonomy (NCBI): domain Eukaryota; kingdom Metazoa; phylum Chordata; class Mammalia; order Scandentia; family Tupaiidae; genus Tupaia; species Tupaia belangeri. Next base: position 4,228,292 of record NW_006159844.1, on the reverse strand, counting down.
CCAAACACCTGGCATAACTTGTGACTCACCCTTGGAGGATGGATATTGATGATAATTATTTCTCAGTCAGTGGCAGGAGCTGATAGAGCAGCAGGCCCCAGATAATCAGAACACTTCTTTTTCAGACCGTAAGTTCACATTAACACAAAGCTGACAAAGAGGGTAGAAAGCAATTTAGAATTCTTCCAAATTGACTTCTACTGCTCCAGTAGCTGGAAAACAGTCAAACAGGTGGAAAACAGACTCTGGACCAATAAAAAAAACTAGACTCCATGGCAGAGCCTGCCCACGACAGAGGGCAGCGCCTCCGCTCTCATGAGTGTTCTATGGCAGCGCCCCGGCCTCTGATGATGTCCTTCTTTGTGATGGCGCTGCTGGAGGGGTGTGGCGAGCCTTGCCCTGCATCTGGACTTGGCACAGAAGTGGTGACACAGGTAGGGGTTCTGCTGTTCCTTCTCCCTCAGGCTTGTGCCGAGTGGACCAAAAGAAGGTGAGTTTTGATGCAGTGACGATATGTACGTTCCATACATCTGTCCACGGGTCATCGGGAGCAAGTGGTAGCACGTCTTGTGTTGTGGCCTGGACTGGAAGACCAGTGATTATATGAATAATAATAAGCTCTCTCTGACTATTTGTTATTGCTCTTAGTTGTTTTCTTAAATTTATTTCAGAAGAGTGAAAGAGAGAAAGCAAGAGAAAGAGAGACAAGCACACTGACAGGGTTGCCACAGATCCTGTCCCCCCACCACCATCTTCCCAGCCAGCCAGGATTATGGGCACACTAATTGGGCATGTACGGGTAGATCTGAGAACCAAACCCATGATCCTCCATATGGATCCAGCTTCACTTGAGCAACACGTTACCTCCATGCGTCTGAGTCTGCCCTATTTACCTCAGTTT
>NW_006159844.1:4219354-4226841 GCF_000334495.1 Tupaia belangeri chinensis | reverse complement strand
AGCAGGAGTGAGGCATACATGGATGGGCTTGTCAGACTCTAGATGGGCTCTACTGTGGCATCAGGGTGGGTGTGCACTCATGGGGCAGCTGTAACAGAGGGTGGTAGGAGGAAGCCCAGCCGAAGGAGCATGGTACCTGAAAATGATGGTGGCAGGAGGGTAGCAGATGGTGTCTGAGAGGTCCGACCACAGTCAGGACCTTGGTTTCCAAACACGGCTCCAGGCTGACTGGCTACAGGAAGTGAGGTAAACTCTTCAATGTAGTGCCACTCACCACCCATGGTGCCTAAGGGCAGGATTAGTCTGAGATTTGGGGCAGAGCTGGGGAAGGTTGATATAACAAAGACGAGCTAGGAGAAAAATGGGGGAGGAAATTAGAGAACCAAGCTGGTGGAGATTACACTGCCTTTCTGAAAGCAGCCACTTGTTAATACACTCTGGAAGAGAAGAGGAGGTAGGTTACGACAGCGACCTTCAGAGGGAATGAGCAGACCACACACTTGTTCTTTACGTTTGGCCCTGGTGATGGCTGGATGTCCCAGCTGGATCCCACTTGTCTTTTCTCCTCCTCAGTCTGTGTTCTTTGAATCTGACCCTTCAAATGTATTGCCCTAGCCTCATTTGGAGGTCCATACATGGCATAGTTTGCTTAATTCTTGTCTGCATTTAGTGAACCTTCAGCATGCATGCCTGCATCAGCTTGTCTTCCTTAGACTGTAAACTTTTAGAATGCAGGGATCAGATCTATGTAGTGCTCTCTGAGCAGTGTATAACACTGTAAACGATTAGATGATTAATATTTCTAAGATGAAGATGATACTACTTATAAAACATAAAAAAAATTAATGAGAGGCATAAAGCCATTCTTTTTGTTACAGTATCACTGGGACTTGAAAAGTCTCACTCTGCTGGTGAGAAAACAGAAGTATCACTTAACAATTCTTAATATGAAACTAGCTTTCCTATTCCTTTTTAAATGTTTACCATTGTAATCCCACTTCTAGAAGCCTGGCGCAGAGAAATAATCAACAATGTGAACAAAGATTTAAACATGTAAACACATGACCACCTAGAAGCCTAATTATGGGCAAATGGCCAAGTGAAGTTCAGTATACATGTAAGATCGACTATCTGCAGTTATCAAAAATCATAGTTAATAATTTTAATGAAAAAGAATGCTTACATTAAAATAGCAAGTGTGGGGCTGGGAGGTGGCATGGCAGAAAGGCACTGGACTCCCACATGGCTAACTGCAGTTCGAGTCCTGATCCTGGCAGCTTGCTTTATAACTTTCTTTCTCTTTTTCTCCCTCTAGCCAAATTTAAAAATAATAATTAATTCATTCATTAGTTATTTTTTAAAATAGCAAACAAAGGGGCCCACAGATGACATAGCAGTTGAGGCACTGGACTCCCATGTGGCCCACCTCAGATTGAGTCCCAGAGCCTCCAATTTGAAACTCACAACCAGGTGTGTGTCCATGCATGCACAGAATCCTGACAGGATAATAGAAGAGAGAAGATTACGGAGTGCTTATCCCTTCTGTGGGGTGATTTCTCATTTCTATCTCTCTGTTTCTCTCTGACTCTCTGACAAGTGCATGTGGCCTATAGCCAAAAATCTCTTAAAAAAAAAAAAAGCAAATGAAAAAAGGAATATGCAATATGCTTTCAACTATGTTCTTTTTTAAAAAAGAATTGTTTTATTTTAGCTTTATTTAATATTATTTTCCAATTTGACCAGAGAGAAAGAGAGAGAGAGAGAGGGAAAGTGAGAAAGGAAGCCACCAGGTCTGGGACTTGAATCACAGTTGGTCATGTGGGAGTCCAGCACCTTTAACCACCATGCCACCTGCCGGCCCCTCAACTTTGTTCTTCTAAAGCATAGAAAAATTTGGGAATACCACAAAATGCTAAAAAGGGCAGGGCAGGGAAAGAAGAGGGAATCCTAAAAGATGCAGAGAAATGGCTTAAAGCTTAGCAATGAGGAAACAGGATGTGTCACACAAAATAAGTCAAGGGAAACTCACTTTTTGAATACTATGTACAAGCAATGGACGTAAGCATTTAGCCCTATTGATAATTTTTAAAAATGTTTTTGCCATTTGGTGTGTGTGCTCACCAGAGAGAGAGAGTGAGAAGGAAAGTGAGAAATCAACCCCCAGGGGGATGGCCATACTGCAATCCCTTCTCCTCCATTCTCCTCCTGGGATTTTGGGCACACACACACGCCCAGTGTGATTTTCTAGCTGCTGAGCTCTTAATAATAGTTCTAAATAATTACAGATAAACTTTGGAATAAAGGTATGGGGAGAACAGAGCTTGTTTCTGCAATGAACAGGCCTCCCATCTTGTTTGGCTTAATGAGAGATATGAAGAACAAGTTGGGTGAGTCTGAATGCATACGTGAGATGACTCAGGAGAGGTTTAGGAGCCCATGGCTCTGCTGAATAGGTAATATGACAGTGAAGATGAGAGTGAGAATTTGAAGAACAAAATTTATTATAGTCATTGTGGTCATATATGAGAAGAGGAGACAGAAAACGTTAGATCATGTTCTACTATTTTCTTTCTTTCTTTTTTTCTTTTTTGGAGAAGATTTTTGCTATAGAGCACGTATGCTCACCAGAAAGACAGAGAGACAGAAAATGAGAAATCACCCCCCGGGGGGATGGCCACACCGCAGGAAAGTGAGAAATCAACCCCCGGGGGGATGGCCACACCGCAATCCCTTCTCCTCCATTCTCCTCTTGAAATCCTGGGCATGCACGCACACGTGCCTGGCGTGAGTTTAAGCCACCAGGTCTGGGACTCGAGCCGTGGTCGATTACATGGGAGTCTAGCAACATAGCCATTATGCTAACTGCTGGTCCCATGTTTTACTATTTTCTAGACCTAGATGCTTATCCAGAGTTACAGAGTAACTTTGTAAAACTACAGGTGTGCAGCCAAGAGGGCACAGGCCAAAGTAACCCTATCTGGTTATAAGGAAAAACAGAATCTGACAAAATAAGGGGTAGGCAGCAGGCAGAGAATGGAAGGTACTAGCTAGCCCCATGCATGCTTGCACTTGGCATTTTCTGCGGGCTTACTCATCTAACCCCTAACAAGAGCATTCCATAAAGAGCATGGGTTTCTCTATTAAGCCCTCTCCTTATTCCCGCTCCTGTTTGTAAGTGCAACCTTCACCTTTCTACTGACTCATCTCCCAACATTTAAGTAAGGTCTTCTTCATCCCCTATTTGTCTTCCAGCTTCTACACTCTCTGACCCTCCCATCCTTTTCAAAGCCCAAATTCCCTGACTTATTTACCACACCGTCATTTCCTTTGACCCATATACTCAACCCACCACTGTCTGGCTCTTGTGTCTACCTTCTTCTAAAACTGCTTTCACTGGGGCCAGCAGGTGGCATTGTGGTTAAGGTGCTGGACTCCACATGGCCAACTGTGATTCAAGTCCCAGACCTGGTGGCTTGCTTTCTCACTTTCTCTTTCTCTCTCTGGTGAGTGCACATGCCTTATAACACATTTTTAAAAAAATAATAATAAGTAAAATTAAATATTTTTTTTAGACAGAGTTTAGTTGTAGGGAGCGTGAGCTTGCTGGGGAGACAGAGAGAGACAGAGAGACAGAAAGTGAGAAATCGCTCCCCCAGGGTGGATGGCCACACCACGATCTCTTCTCCTCCATTTTCCTTTTGAGATTTTTGGGCACACACACACACATGCGCCCTGCCTGAGTTTGAAGCTGGTGGGTCTGGGACTCAAACTGCAGTTGACTATGTGGGAGTCCAGTGACGTAACCATTATGCCATCTGCTGTTCCCTAAATAAATAATTTTTAATAAAACCTGCTTTTACCAATATCACCAGGTCCTCTCCATTGATCAAATTAATAGTTTACTTTCCATTCCTTACCTAATATGATTTTTGGGGACACTTTAACTTCTGAGATTTCATTTGGGAGTTACATATACATCTAGCTACTTAATGGATATCTCACAGCTTCCTTAACCTCAGCAATATATTCCAAGCTGAAACCATCTTCTCTCCATACCTACTTTTGTTCCATGTTCTCTGTTTCAGTGAATGGTACCACCATCCAAGCTAGTTTCCCCTCTCCTTTCCCCCTCAGTGCTCTTGGCTCAAGCCTACCCCTTAGCTGCCTCTCAGCTGACGCATACTCTTGTCTGCCTCTAAGCTCCAACTGGGATTGCCACCATCACACCTGGTATTCCAGATTCAGGATTTTCCTAATCCCCGTCCCTCCCCTGCCCACCAAAATGCCTCTTCTTTCCCCTGGAATGCAGTCCAAGGATCTCCTGAAACACGAATCTCTGGGTGTCAGTCCACTCTTTAAATTTTCCCACAGTGTTCTGTTGTCCCTAAAATAAAGTCTAACCTTCTTAGCATGGCCGACAAGATACTCATCAAACTTCATCTAAAACACATTCCCTTCTCCCCCAACTCTAGCAAGACTTCCTGCCGTCATTTCTTTATGGGTACTTCTTTCTCCCACGCCTGAAAGGCTATTCGCTCCCTTTTTTCTGGTTGGTTCCTTCCAAACCTTTAGGTCTTGGTCTATCTCACTTCCTGGCAAGGCTTCCCCAGTCCTCCAGCGCAGTTAAATATCTTCTTACAAGCACTCATTGTGCTGCAGATGCTCTCAAGATGATCTCTACTTAAACAACTCACCTGATACACATCATTCTTCTGTGAAGCATGCTGACTGCAGCCCTGACCTCCCCACTGCTCCAAGCTGGTCAGGTGCTCTAGTGCCCCCCCACTGCTGTTTCCTCCAGTTGAGTGGAATTGGATATCTACCGAGAGTCAGATGTGTTTGTTCCAAACTCGTTTATACCAGTTTTATTTGTTCCTATAACTATGGTATTCAATGAAGTATTAGGCAAACTCATAAAATAGGAGTTCAGAAAGAAAGTTGTTTCTACAGAAAATCATGTACAAAGACATAAACATGAGCTGATAAGATTGTCTCGTTGCGTATGGATAAAAAGCTGTAAATAGAGAAAAAAAACATTAGAAATTTAAGTGCATTCTGTTCTGAAGTAGACTTTCAGGTATCTAAGTTCTTAATCCAATTTCTAGCAATTAAAACTGAAAGTAAAAGACATTTAATATGAGTATGATTTATGCCACAAAGCTGACTCGGGCCTCCAATTATTAGACATATACTTAAAGGAAAGTACTTATCCCTTCACCAAAAGATTGACAAACAAGTCACATATCTATATTGTTTTAACTGAGGTAAAATTCACATGACAGACAATTAACCATTTTTAAATGTACAATTCAGTGACATCTAGTGCATTCATAATGTTGTGCGATAACCACTTTGAGTTTCAAAATTTTTGAAACTCAGGGTCAGTAGGTGGCATGATAGTTAAGTTTCTGGAATCCTACCTGGCTGAGTGTGGTTTGAGACCCCGACCTGGCAGCTTGCTTTCTCACTTTCCCTCTTTCTCTTTCTTGATCTCTCTCTGGTGAGCACATGTGCCACATGGTGAATTTTTAAAAATAATTTAAAAATAGTAATAATAAATAAAATAAAATAAATATTTAAAAAAAATTTTTTAACTAGCCAGAGAGACAGACAGAGGAAGCAGAAGAGTACCTCCCATGGGGCATGGTTGTGCCACATTCCCATCACCTCCATCTCTCTCTACTTTCAGATCTGGGGCACACATGCACACATGCTCGGGGTGTTTCTCTAGCTGCCAGGTCCAGTACTCAAAGTGCACAGTTGGCTATGTGGGATCCAGCTGCCTCAACCACCAGGCCATGGAGATAGCCCCTGATATTTTTTTTTTGTTATTATTAATTTATTCACCATCGGTCCACCCCGAGTTGGATAAGTCAACATCGAATACCCTTATAAGTCTGGATGACTCGCTTATTTAGTCGTCTGCACACCTCCTCCCCGACATTGAGCAGTTGGTCATCAAAAGCCAGGTCTGAGCTGTCAGCCCATGGGTCTGCAGCACCTGGCTCAATGCTGGCTGCCTGTGTGCTCCTCGTTCAGAGGGTTACCTCAGATTGCCAAGAAATCAAGAAATTTGTCCAAGGACATGCAGCTACTAAAGACATGTAAAGGATGTGGCTACTTACATGCCTGTCTTCCTCACAGCGCGCTAAGCAGAAAGTGAGGCCTGCTTGGAAGGTGACTGCTACCTGCTTAGCTAGCAATCGTAGTAGAATGACTAGTCCTGGTCTGAGCTCCTGTGACAAGTATTACATTATTCAATCCTCCTAACATCCTACAAGATAAATATTATTATTAGTCCAGAAATTCTGGGATAGGAGGCAGAGATGCCCCAAATCCATCTAAACATCTCAGAAAACCAGAAGGCACCTTTGAGTCCAGAAAGAGTTCAGTCAGATGACTAGAAAGTTCAGTAGCATCCTTTAGGACTGGACTGATGAAGAGGAGGTGAGGTAAAATGTCTGCTATGGAGCCCCCTTTAGAGTTTGCCCTTCTACATGAACATGTGCATGCACACGCACACACAAACACACACATAGCACACATGCAACATGTACACACAGTACACACATCTTGGGTTGTGTCTCACAAGTGCTTGATTATAATTCTTATGCACTATGCCATTTTTATGCCTTTTTGCTCTGTAAAATACCACTGCACCCTGCAGCTACAACTGTATCTACTGTAAACTGGATACTATAGGTCCCAGGGCACTTCGGGGCTCCACCATGCCTGGGACTCTCTGGGAACCACTGCCCCCTGCACAGGCAGCAGGCCATCTGCCCCTCTGCTGGCTACCGCCACTGTCCATTCTGCTGGTGCTGCCTGTGGGACCCCGGGGCACAGACAGCCAGTAGGATGCAGTGGTTTGGGCTCAGTGGGAGAGAATGGCTTTCCACTAGCTCCCTGCATGAGACGTTGCCAAAGCAAGATTGGCTTGATCGCCCAAGTCTTAAGAGGCTTGGGTGGAGATAGGACTTCTGGTTTTTTATACAGTGCACTCTCTCTCCCAGGACCCAGATCAGATCCTGGGGCAAATCCCATGGACCCTGAGGCACTTGGAGAAACTACTCTTTGACAACTGGGCCAGACTTACCGCAGCCTGCCCCTCAGCTCCTTCAGGCAAGATCATGTGATTCTGATTCTAAAGATGGACCCTTTTAGCCCAGAGCTGGAATCTTATCTCACTTTCAAGACCACATTTGGGAAGTGGAAATGAAAGAAAGACAATTTGAGATCCTGTAAAGGATGAGGCTCAGGATTTTGTGACAAAGATTTTTTAGCACTGACTTACATTCTGAGTTTCTCTGGAAAAGTTTTATTCAGAACTTTGAGAAGTTGTGTAAAAGAAAAAAAGTATGAGAAGTACAATTTGAAATCTAGAGGCTTGGAAAGAAAAAAAAGGGACCGGCAGTTAACATAATGGCTATGTCACTGAGCTCTCATGTAGTCAACCACGGTTCAAGTCCTGGACCCGGTGGCTTAAA
>NW_006159844.1:4211830-4219222 GCF_000334495.1 Tupaia belangeri chinensis | reverse complement strand
GGCCGTATAAAAAAAAAAAAAAAAAAAAAAAAAAAAACCTCTCCAAAAAAAAAAAAAGAAGAAAAAGAAAAAAGAAAAGAAATATAGAGGCTTAATTTTCATCCTTACCCTATTGTTACAGGAATTATATCGGGTCATCGGAAAATCATGATGCACTTTTGCGTCATGTTTTGGAAAGAATACATCATGACTTTTCTGACGATCCAATATCCGTGAAATTTTACTTACCATACCACTTTAAAGCCTTGGTTAAGGGCATTTCTGGAGTAATATCTCCATGCACCACTATATAGAGCCGTCTGGGGGATGAACTCTGCTCCCTCAGGGCTCACAGCACAGGTGGGGACACAGAGCAAAGCAGAGCCAGCACCTCGCAGGTGGTTCATATCTCGGTAGGGTTGAGTTAGGACTGATTGTTATGTTCTCTCTTTTGCTTCCATAATGTGTGTATTGGTTATAAAGTAAAAAATGAAGTAAAATTAAACCAAGAGAAATGCCTTCCAATCAGAGTTGGCACCCAGAGTCCTGAAGGCTCAGCCCCCACAGCCTTTACCACAACTGGCCTGGAAGCCCCTCTGCCTTCCTCTTTGAACAAAGGAGACAAGCACTATAAAACAATGGAGGACCCAGCCTGATGGTATTGTTGGTAGCAAGCTGAACTACAGTGCTGGAAGCCACATGGCTGACTACAGGTTCAGTTCCACCGTTGGCCTGAAAACAGGTCAGGATGTACATGCATGCCCTGGATCCTGATGGGCTGGAAGGCTGGGGAAACTGGGTCGCAGCCTATAAGACCCTGTCAAGAATATTGCTCTCGTGTGCAGTCACCCTCAACCAAAATAAATTTTTTTAAGAAATGGAACCAGACGACATCTGGCCTAACCTCTTCCCTTGCTCCCTCTATGATCTCTGACCAAATGGATACACTCAACTCCTCATGAAAGCCCTTTCTACGTATTGAAACTCTGAGCTGGTACCTTAGTAATAATAATAATAATAATGGCATGTCTGAGAAGGCTTTGCCAATGTTTTATAAATTAAAAAGTTGAATGTTTAATGAATGTTAGGCCAAAATTAAAATAAGAGGACTTAACCAAAGTATTTCCCAGAGTTCCTCGATGTGATCTTAAATAAATAAAATATTTTACTCTAAACATCCCATTTTTACACACTCCCCTCCCCCCCAGTTTTTACTGTAAAGTGAATGTGCTCTTTGCAGAGAGACAGAGAGAGGGAAGTGAGAAATCACCCCTAAAGGGCATGGCTACACCACAATCCCTTCTTTTCCATTCTCCTCTTGGGATTTTGGGCATACACGTGTCTGGTGTGATTTTTAACCTGCTGGGTCCAGGACTCAAACACAGTTGGCCATGTGAGAATCCAGGGTCTTAACCACCATGCCACCTGGCCCCACAAAAATTTTTAGTGAACTGTTTTGTTTAGAATTATTTATTTAACTTTATTTATTATTATCATTATTATCCTTTGATTTGCTATCGGGCACATGTGCTCACCAGAGAGAAAAGGAAAGTGAGAAAGCAAGACACCAGGTCTGGGACTCAAACTATGGCTGACCATGTGGGAGTCCAGTGTCTCAACCACCAGGTCACCCACTGGCCCAGTAAGCTGTTTTCTAAGGATAGATTGGAGGCATCTTTTTTTTTCCCTCAAGCCATATAAGCACTTTTAGGCATATAGTGTTTGTGAACTGAGTAGGTAGTAAAAATTTTAGAGTCTAAATTAAAATGTTTCTTTAAAACTGATTTTCTGTAATGTTTATGTCTTGACCATCACCATTGTCATTACCACCACTGGAACATCTGGACTGTATACAAAGTTTACAGATCATTTCTCCGCATAGTACCTCTCTTCATAGGTGGCCTGCCATCCTTATTCTATTGAGGAGGAAATAAGGTCTTGGAGTTAAATGATTAGTCTTGAATCTCTAGGTATAAAACCAGGACTCAATCTCAAATCTGTCAGCTCTACTTTTTTCATTCTTCATTCTACCATACTGCTATTATTTGGTTGCTGCATTTCAGGAGGGGTGGCATTTGGTTCAACTAGAAAATCTTAAACCTTTGAGCAGCTTCTTTCACTACGGCACTAAGAGATCAATCCAAGGGTACAAACAGGCTGAAAGGAGCCCTCTTATGTCGCTTCTGTTTACCCTTTAAAATATAGGTAGGGGACCAGCAGGTAGTGTGGTGGTTAAGGGCTGGACTCCCATATGGCCAACCATGATTTGAGCCCACAACCCCAAACTCATGCTGGTTGTGTGTTGCATGCATGCCCAAAATCCCAGGAGAAGAGTGGAGAAGACAGGATTGCAGTATGGCCATTCCCCTGAGGGGCGATTTCTCAATTTCTCTCTCACTGTCTCTCTCCAGTGAGCACATGCACCTTATGGCAAAAACCTTAAAAATTATATATAAGGGGACCGGCAGGTGGTGTGGTAGTTAAGGGCCCTGAACTCCCACATAGCTGACCGCTGTTCCAGTTCTGGACCTGACAGCCTGCTTTTTCACTTTCTCTCTCATTCACTGTCCCTCTCAATCTTGCTCTGTCCCTCTCTGGTCAAATTAAAATAAGTAAGTAAATAAATAAAGTTAAATAAAATAATTCTTTTTTTAAAAAAATTATATATAGGCACCAAACCTCAAGAACATGCTTTCGAAAAACCAAAATCAAAATTGGCATTTAAGTTCAGGCAGAGAGACAGTGAAACAGAGAAAGGATGTAGGTCTCAGCATTTTGTCTGTATTTCCATTAGTGGCAATCACTAATGCTTTAGATAATTTGAAAATATGCAGTATAAACAAAATACTTTATTGGGAGGAGGCAAGTCCCAGTAGCAGAGGGTGAGGTAGCATCCAGTGAGAAATCCAGATCACAGAGCTAGACTGAAATTTGGACTTGGGGGTTTCGAACCCGCAGGATATCTTGTCTCAGAGAATAAACACATAAGCACTGGGACACATGTCTGCAAGACTGAGACACCCCAAGTTCAGCCATAAAGAGCAGAGAGGGGATGTTTGCGGGTATGCTTCAGGGTAGGCACCCCTGGGTAATGCCAGATTTAGGAAAACATTAAAATATGAAGTGCTCAATTATGCTTGAATTGCTAACGAATAACTTGTTTAGTATAGTATGTTGCTTGCACTATTTGGGACCAAAGAATTATTCATGATCTGAATTTAAATGTAACTGGGCATCATGTATTTTATCTGGGCACCCTGTCCTAGGGGCTAATTCATAGGGCAGCCCGAGTCAGGCTCAGAATACTTGTTTGCAGACATCCCTGATAAGCCACAAGTTAGAACTGAGCTAATATGAATAAGTTGGAATTAAGACTTTGGTTGTATACATACATTTTTTTTTCATGTGTTTCATCATCCACTTGGGCCTTTTGTCTTTGATTGAAAGTCTCTATAAATTGTGCCTGAATACTACAGCGTTAATCACAAGCTTCCCGAGTATTTTCATATTGTGTGTAATAAATGCCCATATACTTAGGATTTAAAGTAAGAACTACTCACCACAATATTTAGTTAAAATTACAAAGGGAGTACAAATTAAGCCATCGTTTTGTTAAGTGTATATTATAAGTCTTATTTAATTCCCCCATGTTCTTGTATGTATGTTTGTATAACTGTTGTGTCAAGACTTTCGCTGATAAGGTATTTCAATTAGCTGTTAAGGAGTTACAACTGATGTACATTTGAGCTAAATACCTATAATCAGAGCTGTTTCTTACCTGAGTCCCTCTTACCGATGTTATGTAACAAGTGGCCTGATTGCCGGCAGTAACAAGCTTAACATGTTCACATGTGGGTGGTGATCACATAAAAATAATGACTCACTAGTCCAAAAAAAAAAAGCTGATACTAAGTGTAGGCTATGTGCCACTTTATCATATCAGAAAGTCTCATTCTTTTTTTTTTTTTTAAGGTTTATTTATTTTCACTTTATCATATCTGAAAGTCTCATTCTTTTTTTTTTTTTTTTTAAGGTTTATTTATTTCTTCATAGAGAGACAGAGACAGACAGACAGGGTCTTCATGGTGCAGTCTGCTCCTAGCCTCAGTCAGCCTTGGTCATAGGCACACATGCAGGCCTGGTGTGCTGGGGGGTGGCGGGGGGAGTTCCCATGAAATGAACTGGGAACCTTTCCCATCAGTTGTGTTTCCACTGTGCCACCACCTGGCCTGTGAAAGTCTCATTCTTGATTTTTTTTTTTTAAGAGAGATTTTTTGCTACAGGGCATGTGTGCTTGCTGGAGAGACAGAGACAGAAAGTGAGAAATCACCCACCCAGAGGGGATGGCCATGCCACAACCCCTTCTTTTTCATTCTTCTCTCCGGATTTTGGGCATGCATGCACACGTGCTCAATGTAAATGTTTAAAGCCACTGGGTCCAGGACTCGAACCAGGGTCAACCACATGGGAGTCTGACAACATAACCACTATTCCATCTGCTGGTCCTGAAAGTCTCATTCTTTAATCACCAGGATTTTTCAGACCCTTGCCCATAAGACTGTTTAGAGACCAATTGAAAGACTAAATGACATTTGTGAGTATGAGGGAGGAGTGGGGAAGAATGAAGGAAGAAACTGGTGAGTAGAGGTTGGGGAGCATCGCCCACCTCCATGCTCACCCACCTCCATGCTCGTCCACCTCCTCCTCCAGTCAATTGCCACTAGCCTTAAGGTTTATTTATTTCTTCCTAGAGAGACAGAGACAGACAGACAGGGCTTATCTCCCAGGTGTGGTTTCCTCTTACAGACAAAGATAACTAAAACAGGGCTGGCAGGTGGCATGGTGATTGAGGAGTTGGACTCTCACATGGCCGACTGTGGTTCGAGTTCCAGACTTGGCAGCTTACGTTCTCACTTTCCCTTTCTGTCTCTCTCTGGTAAAATTATTAATAATAATAATAACAAAATTAAATAATTCCTTTTTTTAAAAAAATTACTAAAGCAAACTGAAAAGGCAGGGTGCTAGCAGACAGGCGACTCGTTGCTGAGGTGTACGGGAAAGTAAAGTCCCCCCATCCACCTGCAGCCTTCTACGTCCTTATGTGGCTGGTGTGATGATTATATCACTCCTCGATAATCTGCCACTGCCGTTTGTAATCCTAAAATCATTATCATTTTTTTCCTCACAAGTTATTTATTCTTCACTATCTTCTTTCAAAGCCTCCTAATTCCAGTTCGTAGAAGCGACCAGAGAATTCTCAAGATCTAATTCTAACCCACTACCTTTCCACAAATCACCTTAATGCGCTGTTCTGGGAAATTCATGGAGCACATCCTTGTTGAAGAAAAGAAACATTTCTGTAGCGAGGCAACTCATTTCTCTTATTTGTAATTCAGCACAAGATCTTTATTTAAAGTTTAAAGAAGAAAATGTTCACATTGCTCAACTTTGTGACTTAAGCAGCTCGATGCAAGGGATGGGCAAATTATACCTTTCTCACAAAATCATCCAGGGAAACCAGAGGGGGCCATGCTGAACAGCCTTGCCAATGGGCAGTTTGAAGCCTGAAATCTACTCCTAAAGACATTGTTTCCATGTCTTATATATTCTGTTTAAGAGAAATCCCATCTCTGAGAACTTTGTAGAGAATAATATTCCTTCTGGCTTTGCTCAAAATCATTCATCATTTCCACAAGGTAGTGAGTCTACAAAGTGGGAAAAAAAAAACGTCTCCCAGAAGGCTTCCTTCTCCAGTTCAGAGCCTCCTTGCCCAGTCCTGTGTAGTGTTCTTTTTTGGGGGGTGGGTAGGGAGAGTAGTTTTTGCCATAGGGCACATGCACTCATGGAAAGAGACAGAGCAAGGGAAAGTGAGAAATCATCCCCTGGGGGAAAGGCCACACACAATCCCTTCTCTTCCATCCTCCTCTCAAAATTTTGAGCATGCACTCATGTGCGCCCAGCGTGAGTTTCAAGCTGCCAGGTTCAGGGCTCAGACTTGTTGGCCACGTGGGATTACAGCACCTTAACCACCATGCCCCAGGGTGGTCCCATGTGTAGTATTCTTTTATCCCAAGTAAATGTGGCCAAGCACTTCCAAACAGCTCAGAAAATGTGAAGTTTGGGGAGAGGGGATTTTATTTTATAATCAGTTTACTTAATAATAGTGTTTTCTAACAGATAATATAGGCACATGGTCCAAAAATTAAAATGATATAAGAAGGAATGTATTGTAAAATTGTATTTCATCCTTTTCCCCTCTGCCCCACTATTTCAGGCGCCCTCTACAGGTTAGCACTTGAATTGGTTTTTTGGGGGTAGAATTTCTTCAAGTATTTTTATGGATATACAAACATTAATTAATGCATACTCTTGTTTCCTTAAGTCTCATATAAAAGGCAGTAGACACTACACGTGTTCTGCAGCTTGCATTTCTTATATAAACGTATCCCAGGGCAAGCCTGTAGCACAACAATTAAGCTCTGTGCAGAGGAGGCCGGATCCCATGTGGCTGAATGGGGTTCAAATCCTGGCCCTAGGGGTAACATGCAAGGTGTGGCGTGCCCCATATCCTGTTGGGCTGGAGAACTGGAGGAAGGATTGTGGTGTGGTCAAGCCATATGAGGGGGTGCTTTCTCTCTCTTTCTCAGTCTCTGTCTCTCTCTCATGCACACACATGTGCTCTACCTTGAGTAAAAGTTAAAATCTTGGGCCAGCCAGGTGGTGGGCATGGTGGTTAAGGTGACCGGATCCCATGTGGCTGAGTGCGTGGATCATGTCCCAGATCTAGTGGTTTGGAAAAGAGAACAGAGGAGAAGGGATGGCAGCATGTCCATTCACCCCAGAGGAGGATGAACCCTGGGGAGGTGAAAGCCACCCCTTGACTTAAAGGCTAGGTTCTTGATGTAGATTAAGAGGCACTTCCAAGTTTCTATTTCAAATGAGAATGAGACTCATGACGATAAAAGAATTGAAGTAGGAGTGGAAGTTTCAGGGATGAGGCTGTCTCTTCAAATTCAGGGACCAGGTCAATGTCGGGGAAATTTCTGGGTTAATCACACACAGAAGCTGAATACAAAAGTGGAGAGGAAGGTCTAGAGAACTCCTGCTCGATGAAGATGAGCCATGGGTGACTGAGAATAGCACTTCCCTAGGAACCAGGCCAAGATGGGGAGGAAAGGTGAATGCACGCTTAGATTAGAGTCTAACAGAAGTGGGGGCTGTCATGCTAAGTGCATGTGCGTGCATATGTGCCCAAGGTCCCAAGAGGAAAATGGAGAAGGGATTGTGGTGTGGCCATCCCCTGGAGGGGGGGTTGATTTCCCATGTTCCCTATTTTTATCTCTCTCCTGTGAGTGCACACTCCCTATGGTAATAACCTTAAAAAAAAGAAAGAAAGAAAATGTGGAGACCATG
>NW_006159844.1:4187113-4211811 GCF_000334495.1 Tupaia belangeri chinensis | reverse complement strand
AAGAGGGAAAGCACACCACAGGGTTCTAGTTCAACTCCTCCACTCTCAGGATTGCCTGCATGAATGGCTCCTGGGCTTGCTCTGCAGGCCCCCCTGTGCCAGGAAAGCTGAGACCCAGCCCTAAGCTGACGGCAGCAGAACTTCCCCAGTGACTTCCCTGGCCTTCATGCTGTCCCCCCACCCCCCGCCCGCCCCAGCCTTGCTGCTGTCCTGGCACTCTGGACCTAGGAGCATTCTCCCTCCAGGGGCTCATCACAAACGTCTCAGCTGCCACTGGACTAGGTTTCGCTAAGTGTGAAGAGATGGACTGGCAAGCCGACATGTCACACCAAACTCATCTCTGACTGTGGAAAGTACCAGCTTCTTTGGTGATATCAGTAACATGGCAGTATCATTCGATAATTTCACGTGTTTTTATCCAGAAATTCCACTTGAAGAAATTTAATTCTGCAAGTACACTTAGAAAGGTGCACAAAAGGTATGCATATGTTTGCTAAAGTACTATTTAGAAAAGCAAAAAGATTAAACAAAAGTAACCTAAATGTACATATTGTGGTAGTGAGAACATCCGTAACACTCTGGTAGGTACTACCATTTACAGCTACCAGAAAAATGAAGTAAATCCCTGTGTAGGGCATGGGGCAATAGCCAAAATACGTTAGATGATTGGAAGTAAGTACAAAATAGTAAATGTGTTGCATGATTTTATTTGTGATTTTAAAAGAAGGTTTGCTCGGCCCAGCTACAGTGGCGCAAGTGGTAGGGTGCTGCTGATGAGGCTTGGGCCACATGGGAGGCCCAGGTTCAGTTCCTAGGCCAATCTAAATAGGCTGAGTGCCATGGAGCCTGCCTATAATCTTAGCTAACTGGGGCAGGAGGACCATGATGTGGTGAGATCCTATCAGAAATAATTATCTTGGGCTAGCCAGTGGCACAGTGGTTGAGACAACTGAATCCCACATGGCCAACTGTGCAGTTTGAGTCCTGAACCTGGTGACTTAAAAAACACACTCATTGCGCGCGTGTGTGTGTGTGTGCCCAAAATCCCAATAGGAGAAGGGGTTGCAGCATGGCCATCTGCCCTGGGCGGGGGGGTGCTTTTTCATTTTTCCTCTCTCTGGTGAATACATGCACCCTATAGCAAATATTAAAAATAATAATAATAATGATAAAACCCTCTCTCACTCCCTTCCCTTATTAAATATGTGTGTATATGTGTGTGTACATATATATATATATATATGCATGTATATATATATATATATGTGTGTGTGTGTGTGTGTGTGTGTGTGCTTGTATATGAATAAAAAGTGTCTTTTAAAATACATGAGACTGAAGGCCAGTAGTAGGTGTGCTGATTAAAAGGTGCTAGACTCCCACATGTCCAACCATGGTCCCTGACCTGGTGGCTTTCTTACTTTCCTTCTCTCTCTTTGGTCAAGTTAAAAAAAATGATAATAAATTATGTTAAATAAAATAATTCTTTTAAAGATATTTCAGACTATTATTCATTATAATTAAAAAGTTTACTTTCCTCCAGTCTATTATGTGTTAGTTCCCTATGGTACACAGATTAAAGTTCAGTAATCATTTTTGACTCTGAATAATCATCACTTTAAAACCCTTAAAAAGGGTTCTTTATAGCTGAGTAAACAGCTGTGGTTGACCTTAATCGAAGTTCACAGAACCAACGTCAGCTTTGTGGACATAGACTCAAAATTCAACTCATATTGCTAGCTTAGTAAAATGTCCAATGATTATAAAAATCAAAGTGTTGAGTCTTCAGGCTGTTGATGAGGTTATCAGTCATTTCCATATCATCCTTGACTCCCTACAAACTTCCACTTGTCGCTTACCTGGACATCTTTTAAGGAATGTGTTCTACTTCTCCTATTGTGTTTTCTGCAAGATCCCCTATGCAATAGACTTAAAATAACTGTCCAATTTTACAAGATCAGGGAGAAATAAAGAGGAAAGTTGGATCCCATATTGCACAAGTGTCCTGTTGCTAAAGAAGCGACTGCTCAGGGCAGACTTACACAAAGTGGTAGATCCCGATACTAGGTTTTCACATTCTGATCATTGGAGCCAGTCAGTCTCTGTGCTGATCCCGAAGAAAAAAAAAACCTGAGACAAGAAGCAAGAAGATGAACAAATGGTAAGGTAAGGAAAAACACTCGGTAGCTAAAAGTGGCGATAGATTCAACGTACATTCTCTTGGGGCAAACCTTTCATTAAGAAGCTCAAATGTAGCAGAATGTTATTTGGAACATCAATTTCCAATCACCTACCTTTACCCAGGATTCTTGTGGCTTAATGCGATGATGTCTTTGGTTAACAAACTTTTCCAATGTCAAAAAGTTTTAGTAATTTGTCTTTCTGCAATGCAGAAAAAAGAAAAAAAAGTAGAGTACGCAGCATTTACTTAATTATCTTCTTATGCTATGCTCTTCTTTCTGGAATAGCGTTTGAGGTTTGCAAATGTAGAAAAAGCTACATTTCCTTGGTAGTAGGAGGACCTCTGTATAAGATATACCAAGCAGTCAGTTCATTCTTGCTGTGATTATAACCAAGTCTAGTTTAGGGAGGTGATCTGAGCCTGAAATTTAAACAACCTTAAGAAATTTTTAGAGCCAAAGCATACACTTGTGGTTAGCCCCCAAATTTTGAGAACTTCCACTTTATAATTAAATGATAAGGCATGATAATCATGGAATAAATAAGAGAGAATGAGAAGATTAGCAAGTGAGGAGGAAACAATAGAAATTAAGAGAAAAATAAAACAAGCAATGATACAGCAATAATGAGAATCTGGCTTGCCTGGTTTGCTTATTACCACTTGGCTTTCTACGAATACAACAATGAATGTGAGCTCCTAAGAAAAACTGCTTCTGCAAGATAAATAAGTTCTAAGCATGTTTGGTCATTTAATTTCAAATACATGTATTGATGCAATTTGGGAGTTTAAGACTCTAGTCTCCAATATTTAGATCTTAGTTTCTAGAAATAAGTGATCTTGACAGCTAACATAAAGTTCAAATGTACATTGACCCCAATTATTGGAAAGGTGTGGATAAAAGTATGTGGTTTTTATTTATTTTTTATTCAGTTCTCCAGATAACTTGCACATCAATATACCAAGCCAAAGTCCACAAGGTGGGGATACTGCTTCAAATTCATTTTAGTCTAGACTTGTTTTCTCTTTGGAACCACTAAATTATGTGCAGTTTCTACAATACAAATCTATTTGCCCCAATGCCTTAGCAACATAGTATCCTCTCATCAGAATATTAGTTAGGTTCCCTAGTGTGAATCACTTATCCAGTTGCTGGCCTGATTATTCACATGTGTTTGAGATTTGTGAAATGTGGCAGATAAACAGGTTTATGCTGTGTGCAGCTTGGAGGGCAGCCAATGTCTGTCTTCCTATATGGTATATTTACTCTCCTTCCTCGGATCTCTCTCCCATACAGAGAAGCTGTATTTTAAGACTAAAATCAGTAGCGTGCAATCCAGTAATGTCACTGCAGAAAACAGCAGGTGCTCATCCACTCATTTGCAGTGATTCTTGCAGTGAAGAAAGTGAATCAATGATTCACCCAATGGACAAAGAAACATCACGAGGACCATTTGGAAAAATCACATGCGGGAGAGGAGCATTGTCATCTAAAGGTGTGCTCAGATTTTAGCAAGCAAAACCTCTCACGAGAAACCAGGAATGTTGTGGAAGTGTCTGGTTGTACCTGCAGTAAGCAATGGCATGTTCTCTCTCTCCCTGCTTCCTCTGTTTTACTGCTTTTGTGTTGCACTTCTAAAATAAATATCAATAAATCATTGCAGTTAGATACTCTAATATAGACAGAAATGTACTTGACTCCCTACAGTCATTACAATTGGAGGGGACTCTGATTAGGATGCTTTACTTAATTAAGTGATATCGTCTAAAGAGAGTTCTTCCCTCCATTTTCTGTTAACAGTCTTATAAAACACCAACAGAGGAAATTCATTCTGTTGTTTGCTTTCCTTATTGTAAATGGTTTCTTCTCATTCATATTTTACAAAAGATGTCATGTTAATGAAATGGCTAATAAGCCAAAGACAGGTTCAGCTGTACAGAGTCATGTTCAAATCAAGCTATACACACTGAAAACAGTTTCTCCTCCGGTTCCAGAAATATATTTTTAAATGTATTTGTACAGCATCTGTAGCCTAAAACTAAGATGATTCAAAAGAAAATATTTTCCTGAAAAATTGCACTTCATCTAGCGTATGTGTGGTTCAGTGGAGACCCTAAAATCTTGTTTATTTGAGAAAATAGAAAAAAAGGGGGGGCAAAGACTAAGCAATCCTTATGCATTAGATGTTATTTGTGAGGCATTTTCATTTTACTGAAAGAAGTCATTAAATTTGGATTGCCAATACAAATATGATTATATATGTTTTCTAAATAAAATGTTATTATGTTGCAACTGAACTCATCCATTTATTGTTTGTTTACCTAATGCTCAAACGCATGTTTTATTCATAAATGTCTGGGAGAAAAAAATTTTGCTTGATAATCACACCAAGCATATTTAACAAAAGCGATTCTCCTTTTATTAGTGAACAAGTTTAAGCAGAATGATTTCATTTTTTTTCCATTTAGTTAATTCAGACTTGCAGGATCCTTAGCTTACAGCTTTTGTTTCTCCCCCTGCTGCCTTTTATGCCTTTAATGTATGCATGCCTATCCACTGATGGGAAAATATCATTTCCTGAAACTCTTCCTTTTTCCTTCTTGACTGTTCTCTCGGTTGATTTCTAGTTGTAGTTAGTTTTCGCTAGTTAGTTTCGTCATATCTCTTTAAGTACAAGACAAATTGAAGCCAAGTAAATCGTTCATTTTCCTGAAGATTTTAAACTCTTTCATTTGAGTGAATTTGAATCTAAATGTATTATCTAGTTCTTTCAATCCTTCAAAAATAAATACTGTATTTATATTTGTGTAGGCTTGAAAGTGAAGCTTTATTAATATCTGTGAATTTTTTCTTGTTACCAAGTAAAACATTCTAACAAAAAGTTTGCAACTTTAGCCAATTAACAATGGCCTTGATTGAATTTAGCAACTTTTTTCTGTTAAAAATAAACATTAAATGTAAACACTCCCTAAAAGAATTCAACCAGTTTAGAATATTTTTACCTTAACATAATATGTAACTAAAAGCACTACATAATCTGTAAAATTTAAATGCATGTCAGTCTCAAGATATAAAAATAAGTATTAATGAACTAAATGCAAGCAGTTGGTTTCTAATTGATTGCTAAACTATTTTTTTAAATTTTATAACTTAGATTAGAACCTGAATTGATTTCATTCTCAACCTGTATAACTTGGTTACCTACCAAACAAAATAATAATAATAATACAGCATCTCTGAATGAGTTAATATTGTTTGACTCTAAGGTTTTGTTTTATTTTTTTTTAACTACATAATATCTTGCATGAGACTACTACCTAAAGATCTTCTGATGTTACATAAGTTTTCTAAATTGGAAAACTATAAAACAATGTATCTTCTAGACATGTTATCCAAAGTGAACTCAAGAAGTTGCTTGTAATTACTTTCATTATTTTTTAAAAGATTGTCTTTATTGAAAGGTAGTCTTACATTAGTTCTAAAGTTCATTAAATTTCTGTGGAGTCCAATTTTGTAATCTAGAAGAGCTTAGTTATCCTACTCTCTATTAAGCAAATTTCTTTATAGATTTTCTTTAAAGTCTTCATTTTAAAAGGTGCCTTTGTCTTGAAACTAAATGTATGACATTCCTGTTCCCTAAGAACATTTTGGAGGAATTGAATAACATCAAATAAATCTGATAGCAGTTTTATTTCATTCTCCTATATTTGTTTATTTCTTTAAAAGTAAGGTTTTCTTAAAAAAATAAAGAATGTGGCTTTTTTTCTTAAGACTTTAAGATGAATGAGAATTGCATCTAATGAAGTACCTCTGAAGTTAGAGTAGCCACTGAATCATTATCTGTAGAAGAATGTGAGTACTATTTCGCCTGAACCAATTATTTTTATCAAATGACTTTTCTCCCTAAATTGTTAAAGTCTTCATTTTAAAAGGTGCCTTTGTCTTGAAACTAAATGTATGACATTCCTGTTCCCTAAGAACATTTTGGAGGAATTGAATAACATCAAATAAATCTGATAGCAGTTTTATTTCATTCTCCTATATTTGTTTATTTCTTTAAAAGTAAGGTTTTCTTAAAAAAAATAAAGAATGTGGCTTTTTTTCTTAAGACTTTAAGATGAATGAGAATTGCATCTAATGAAGTACCTCTGAAGTTAGAGTAGCCACTGAATCATTATCTGTAGAAGAATGTGAGTACTATTTCGCCTGAACCAATTATTTTTATCAAATGACTTTTCTCCCTAAATTGTTTTTCTTGAATATTATTGATTTTAGCGATATGCAGAGTTATTTTAATGTTCACTTTTAGACCATTATTGTTTCTATTAATCAAACTAGATTTAACAGAGCCAATTTCAGGTTGCTATTTATTGAAACCACTTTTCATTGTAGCAGTCCATGTTTGTAGCTAATGTGCCAATCCTGAAAGACAACAATATCAGATTTTAAAATTTTTAACATAAATATTACCATGTCTTTAGTAGGCTCTTTAGTAAGAAAAAAATTGCATCCTATTATAGTCTTTTTTTTTTCAGTATTCGTAAGATGAGTGTTCTAAATAAAGCATTTTCATCAAAGCTATTTGTCTCTGTAAAGCAGTAGAAAGACTAAATTTTCTAAAGAGAACCAAGCTAAGGGACACCCTACTGTAATAAAGTAGGTAAAATCAGCTCAAAGAAGATTTATTCTTCAAAACGATTACTTAATTCCTTGAAACTTGTAGTTTCTTGAAATTATGTTTTTTTTTTCCTTCTACAGAGACAAAATGAGTGTTCAAGAAAGAAAATATTTAGCAATAAGCTTTTTTTTGGAGGGGAGGGGAAGAAAAAAAAATCTTATGTGATAGAGAGGAGAAAACATGCCCACAAAAACAAATAAAAAACAAAAACAAAGCCATCAAATTGGGCTGTATTTGTTTTCTTCTAAAGCATATCTCCTTCCGTGAAGAGATGGCTTCAGACTCTGAAGAGTAAGTTCCTGCCATCAGAACTTTTTACTTGTACTTTATAATGAAAGAGAATGGATCATTGCCTGCTTTGGAAAACAGTGCTCTTATTAATAGCATCAGATTCACAGCTAGTTTTGTCTCTAAAAGGGTATCTGCTGGAAATTCACAAATTAGCTTTTTGAAGGAGCAAAATTTGCCAATAAGCTATTGTTAAGATGTATATATTTCTGATTCAAGTTAAATATATTTTTAACAAACTGTCTTACAGATCTGTTTTGAAACACCTCAGTGGCCCACAGAGAGCTCAATCTTTAATGTAAGAAGACAAGATAACAAAGACTATGACCAAAAATAAAATAATAATAATGAATAGAGACAAAGAAAAAGAAACAAATATTGTTTATGATGTGCAGACTATGAACTTCATGAATCTATGATAAAAGCAGTATTTTTTTCCTCATAAAAGAATTCCTGGATATAATAAATGAAACTAAAACAAAAGTTATCTGGGTACAACGAGGCATTGCTCAAATTGTAGAAATAGAATTTAAGTATCACATAAGACATATATGATATGAATGTTCATATAGTTAACTTAGTGTTCTGTTAATATGAAAAGAGCTATAATGTAGTACTTCATTATTTGTAATGTACTAATTAATCATTCAAAATATAATGGTTCAACAATCCAGAAAAAAACAATTATCTTTCACAAGTACAATAGCCATACATAAAACACATAATAATTCAAATGCATACTCTAAGTTTTAATTTTTAAATCAACATTTTTTCCTCATATTCAAATTCATGTAAAATTAAAACCAAAAAAGTAAGATGATTCCCCTAAAACACAAACATTTGAGGATTTTCAAGGTCTTTTTTTTTCCTAACAGTGACTTAAAAATAATGATTGGAAAGAGCAGTTAAAATGCATCATATATTTTAATGAAGCAGATACTTATTTCTAGTCTTTTTTGCATCAGGGGCTGTGGGAAATTTGTATTATGAAGATCAGATGGTGCATTGATGTAAGAAATGTTGCAAAGCATCCTGTTGATTGGTTCTAATTAACTGCAATGCTCTTGTGTTCTCAGGTTTAGCCGGCACACACCACACAATGCCTTTTATTTTGCTTTGAATAGATTTTTACTTAAAAACAGCTGATCTCAATATCCACAGCAGTTTGAGTTTTTTTATTTCTTAAAATGTTCCTGCAATATTTTCTTTGCAATGTTAATAGATAAATTTAAAAATATTTCTAAACCCTAAAGTAGAATCCGTTAAATTAACAGCTCTCATGTGATCCTTCACATGTGTTCTGCATGTCCTATAGGATGTGGCTACATTCTCAAACCGCGTTTCAATTCTGCTCAAAAAGTTAAACATCCAAGCAATGGTGTAAAAAGGAAATTCTAAAGAGTCATTTAGGGCATGCTGCTAATTTCTCATTGTTTTATGTGGGTAGTCAGACTGCTAAATAGAGTGGAGATAAAACATGGGGTCCTGAGCAAGGAATGAGAAGGATTCCAGAATTAAAACTATTAAATAAAATTCTTTGCACTCACCTTTCTCTGATGCTGTAAGCATAAGCAGTACTGACAGAGAGAAGTCATGAATTTTCATCAACTTTACTCATGCTGTACATTTAAAAACATTTTGATTTGCCCTGGGAC
Organism: Tupaia belangeri chinensis; assembly: GCF_000334495.1. NCBI lineage: Eukaryota > Metazoa > Chordata > Mammalia > Scandentia > Tupaiidae > Tupaia > Tupaia belangeri. The sequence continues at coordinate 4,203,013 of NW_006159844.1, read as the reverse complement.
CCCTACATGTCTCTGAAGCACAGTAGCGGTGTTCTGATGTTCTGCAGGTACAAGCCCTATGAACTCTGGAAGATACATTAATAATGTAAACAGGTTCTTAAGGGAAGGAAAAAAAAAAGCATTAAGTAATAAGTTTCCAAAGAAATGTCGAATTTAAAATAAGGAGGCCATTATTAGAAGCAGCACACTTTCTATAATTTTAAGGGCTACAATTTGATCTACACACAAACTATCTGAGCACATTCAATTACTTGACCTAAGAAATAGAATCATTTTGGACAGGGAAATCCATAACCTGAAAGTTAGAGCTAAATCGTTCAGTTAGCCCTACTAGTCCTTTAAAGTGATTAAATAGTCCTCTTTTTGTTCAGAGGAGGATAAAATGTGAGTCATGAGCAGGAAGTCCACTGTTTCCATCATCCTTACTCCTTCCAGAAGGAAGGCTAAATGTGTCCAATGCAGTACAATTAAAACAAAACTTTACCCTGAATAGCACGTCAAAGGTTATTTTTCAAATATTTCTGTCCTGCTTAAAATTGTGAAAACTCATTCGGATGAAGTATGAAACACTGGGAGAAAGGAGTAAGTGCAGAGCTGCAAATCACAGAATGAGGTCAGGTGACATTATGCTACGCCCTTCACTTTCCAGTTGAGAAAACTGAGGCCCACAAAGTTAAAATGACCTTCCCAAGATCTTACGAAGACCTAAGATGTAGAGTTACGCTACAGGCAAGTCCGTGGACTCCAGGTCGTAATTTTCCTACACCACTACACCGTCTTTTGTTACAGTAACAGAAATATCCACTTGGTCGTGTGTCAATCATACAATTAAGTAAAACAATATATGTATGTAAAAGTACATGCCGGTCAGAGCAAATTCGTTAGCCATCTCTACTCAATGTGAGCATTTTCTCTAAAAACATGCTTCTTTGTAAAATATCTTGAAACCTTTTTTCTTGCCAGGCTTTGAGGACTTCTATTTAGTGAAAGGTGGTTCTCCTTAGCCCTCTCATACTAGGCAGGCAGCTGAAAACAACCACCAGATAGTCTCACTGTCTCTCGTTTGCTCCCCCTCCACTCCAGTCTCCACTCTACTGCCTGCATGGCCTTCCTAAAATGCACATCTGATTATATTCGCATTTTTTCGATGGCTTTCTGTCTGCTACATAAGATAAAATCGACACTTCTTGGGCTGCCCATTCAAGGGTCTTCAAAATGTGTAACCTGGACCGCCCTTCCAGTTTTACTTCCCAACACTCTCCTCATGCTTTATGCTGCAGCAGTGCTCACAAGGAATGACTCCCTGGACATGATACACTTTCCTACTGCTCCTGCGCCTTCGTGCATGCTGTTTCCTCCACCTGGAATGCCCAGGAAAACCCTGCCCTTCCTTCAAGAGTGAGCTCAAGTGTCACCTTTTCTCCTCCTGCTAAACACAGATAGATACTCCTTCCTCTGAGGTCCTGGAGCATCTTGCACAGAGCTTCATTACTGCCCTCATTACAGTGAACTGTCACGGTTACCTACATGCCTCTCTCCAAGGTCAGAGACGTATCTTTTCCTTCACGCCTAGTACTTTGCCTGGGATAAGCACTCGGTGAATGCTTACTGACTGAATAAATGAATCAATTAATAGATCATCCTGTTTCTTTTTCCTATGACAAAATTGTTCATTTTCAGGGTAGGATCCCTAATTCTTCTGTGTAATGTCTGAACCAGATGTTCATTGACAACAGAATATTTGAAACACCCTCTGATTTTGGCTTCTACCCACCATGTTCTCTAAATACACTCTTTAAAGTTCGTTTATTTCTTCCAAGAGCAAATAAGACACAAGAGAGAGAAAGAGAACCCCCAACAGGGTTTTGATGTCAAGCTCCACCCCTACCCCCAGCCAGCTCCAGATCACAGACACACATGTCCAGCAATGTGCAGTTTTTAATCACGCTCTCTCTATCGTCAGTTGATTTTGACACCAGGTTGGTGGTGAAATATCAACTGCTAGCTTCCTGTGAATGAAGAGCAGAATTCTTCGGTAAACAGTGAGCCACTCTTGTTTCAGACATTGGTAAAGCTCATTACCTTTTTGTTTAAATTCCATTTGTTTTATTATTGTTGTTGTTGTTGTTTTTAATTTGACCAGAAACAGAGAGAAAAAGGAAAGGTGAGAAAGCAAGCCTCCAGGATCGGGATTTGAACCACAGTAGGTCATGTGGGAAACCAGCACCTTTAACCGCCATGCCATCTGCTGGCCCTGAGCATATTACCTTTTATGGCTACAATTTTTATTTAGTACAAAGTTAAAGGATTACCTGCAACCCGTTAAGACTATAAATGTGGGCTAGCTGAAGGTGTGATGGTTAAGGTGACTGAGTTCCATACAACCAACTGTGCAGTTCAAATCTCAAACTCAGCAGCTTGAAAAACGCCAGGTGTATGTGTGTGTGCCCAAAATCCCAAAGGAGAAGATGGGGGAGAAGCAATTGTGATGTGACCATCCCCCACTGGGGACTGCTTTCTCATTTTTCCTCTCTCTTTCTCCAGCAAGCACAAAATTTAAAAAAGAAAAGCCTAGGACTGGCAGGTGGTGTGGTGGTTAAGGGTGCTGGACTCCCACATGGCGGATCATGGTTTGAGTCCCAGACCTGGCAGCTTGCTTTCTCACTTTCCCTCTCTTTCTCTCTCGCTCTCCCTCTCTGGTCAGATTAAAATAAATAAATAAAGTTAGATAGAGCAATTCTTTTTTTTTAACTAAAAAAAAAAGCTACAAATGCATACTTATATAGAAACAGGAAGTTGTGTTAGTATCTTCATGCCAAGTAAATGCCTTAAATAATAAAATTCTTTTAAATTTTGGGTTATGGCATGTGCATTTGCCAGATGGGGACAAGAAAAAAGAGAGAAAAAGTAAGAAAGTATCCTCTCAGGGGGATGGCCACACTTCAGTCCTTCCTCCTCCACCCTCCTCTTGGGATTTAGAGCACACAAAAATAGGCAACTGGCATGCTTTTTAAGCTGCCCCTTTGGGACTGGAACCCTGCAATTAGCCAGCCGACTTAGCCACTACACCACCGGGTGGCCCAAAAGAGAATTCTCAGTTTAAACTAATGGAGTTGTGATTTACGATGTAGCTTCTTTGGGGTTCTGTTGCGGTCTCACTCCTCCAGGTCATCTCTGTCTCACTGAACAAAGGCTGTTCAAGTGCAAACCAAAGGAGCCTGCTCAGCTGACCCTGGGATGCCCTTGGTACATAGTACACACTTTCCACGTGAAATAGAACCCTCATATTCACTGATAAAAAGGATTCACATTCAAAATTGAGAAGAATTTGCCAGTAAATTCTTCCCTTAACATGTATGTAATCTCGAGCTAGGCTCCTGTCAATGAAGAGATACTCCAGTAGTGGTTTCACCAATATGGAGCACAGAGCATCCCAATCCTGAAACCAAATCCAACTTTACGATTCCCCCTTAAGTCCACTCCATTGGCTTCATTGTGTCCCAAGGTTACAGCCATACCAAATGTAAGGAGTGCTCACTAAGGGAGAGAACGAGAGCATAGGAACAGACCTTGCTCCTGTGCAAAAGGTTTTCCTTTGGTCATAGGCCCACCTCCCACAGAGCAGCCCTGTGTGGCATTATCATTAACACCCTAGGTTTTGTTTGTTTTGTTTTGCTATAGGGTGCAGGTGCTCTAGGGAGTACAAGGGTAGGGGAGGAGTGAGAAATCATCGCCCAGTGGGGATGGCCACACCACAATTTCTTCTCTTCCATTCTTCCATTCTTCTTTCAAGACCTAGGGCATGCACGTGCACCCACCCAGCATGATTTTCAAGCTGCCAAGTGCAGGACTCAAACCGTGTAGTTAGTCATGTGGGATCTAGGGCTTTCACCTCTAGGCCACCTGCTGGCCCATGTACTAGTTTTTAAATTCTTTTTCTAGTAGATGAGGCCACCATGGTCAGTCCCCATCTCCACCCCTTAAAGAATGATAGGATATGTAAAGGTCTTGAATAATGGGTATGCTATACAAAGCCTAAGTCTGAAATGTATTTAGAAAGGAGAAAGGATTTCTCAAGTTATTTCTCAAGAAGTCACTTTGGGGACCAGCAGGTGGTGTAATGGTTAAGGCTCTGGACACTCGCACACGGCCGACCACAGTTCGAGTCATGGACCTGATGGCTTGCTTTCTCACTTTCCCTTTCTCGTGCCCTCTGTGTCTCTCTCTGGTCAAATTAAAATAATGAGTACATAAAATTAAATAATTTGAAAAAGTCACTGTGTTGTATCTAAGATTTTTTGTTGGTTTTATGCATGAGACCATCACCTCACACAGTTTTAATTTAAATAGGCAGAGAAATGTATGAAACTCTGCACTTGGTAACTAGTAGACAATGGGACCTCTCTTTTTTAAAAATTTTGCCATAGGACTTGTGTGTGCATTGGAGAGAGACAGAGAGAGGGAAAGAGAATCACTCCCCAGAGGAAATGGTCATGCTGCAATCCCTTCTCCATTTTCCTCTGGAGATTTTGGGCATGCATGTGTGCATGTGTGTGCACACATGAGTAGCTGGAGTGATTGTCAAGCTGTTGGGTATGGGACTCAAACCACAGTTGGCAATGTGGGAGTTCAGAGCCTTAACCACCACACCACCTGTTGCCTCCACACCTTTCATTTGTTTATTTAGTTTAGTTTAGTTTTTTCCTTCCAGTTTTTGTTATACAGCTTGTGTGAGAGAGACAGAGGGAAGGTGAGAAATCATCCCCCAGGGGAAATGGCCACACTGAATATCCTTCTTCTCGGGATTTTTGGGCATGCTAGAGCAATCGGCATGATTTTCGAGCCACCTGGTCTGGGACTCGAACTGTGGAGTTGCCATGTGGTGTCCAGTGCCTTAACCTCCATATGGCCTGCTTGCTCAGAATGAGACCTCTTTTCTCTCATTTTGAATCAAACCCATGTAGAATTTTAACAATCATTTGTTTACATAAAAGAGAAAATACTTCTTTATCTTTACATTTTGTGCATTAGAAAGGATGACGAGGGCAACAGTGGGTATGTCTCACAAAGTCATTCATTTAGAAGAAACTTAACTAGGCAAACGTTATGAGCCGGACACATTACAAGGTACTAGCACCAGATATTGGGAGGAGGGAAAGAAAGAGTATGATTGTTCAATAGCTCTAAGTGTAAAAATATGAAATGTGACATCCATCAACATAGGCCCAGAATTTCTCTCTGTCCACATGCTCTGTGTTCTCAAAACAAAAATTTCCCTTGCACGAAGTATTAGTCAAGACAGAAAATGTTCATTAGAATAAATTTCAATTTTAAAGTTTAATAAAAAAAAAAAGAAAGAAAATGTATCTATGTCTCCAACTTGGGTGGGACCACTTGAAAGTTCTTCATAAACATAAAAAGACATGGACTCTGGTTTACTTAAGGGTCTGAAACGAATGCATTACATTAAAATGGCTCTTAGCAGCGAAAGCAAATAATGATTTGCATTATAAGCTGGTAAAATGGGGGGTTGGGCATATTTGTACAATAAGGTCTTTTCAAATTCACTTTTAGAGACATTCGCTCTCAATTCCTGCTTAAATGAACTTTAGGAGACTGTTCACTATTCAGCGTTGCTTAAATTATCAGACACAATTCTGTCATCTGGTTTTAAAATATTTCTCTTTGGTAATGTCGATGACTAATATCTATCTTTCTTTCTTCTTTAAAAATACCCTAATGTGATAATTTAATATTGGAAGAAATGAAATTAGGTGTTTTTTTTTTATATCTTACGTCTAGAAGCCTCTTGGCAAATGAGAAAATATTCTTCTGAAATTACATTTTGCTAGTTTTTCTGAACACTCATACCTAAGTTGTACCTTTCTTTTCTGTTCAGAAAGTGCCATAAGACATTTCACAGAAGCAAGTTATCCAGAGGAGGCTTCACGGTGGAGTCAGCCTACTTCCCATGGTACGACTAGTAACAGTTACGACCTCACCCTCAGAGATGATAGTTCTTATTAGATGCCAAAACCACTTCCTTGAGAGTTTGAGAAAGGGCTTAGTCAACCAGCAAAGGGAACTCAGGAGGTATTATTTCATCCTTCTGCTGATTTTATCTATACTCCTGGATTTTAAATCCTCAAGAACAGAACACTCATATTGGAGAGAGATGTATTTTATTTTTACAATGCCCCTGTATGCCAAAGACCTGCTTGTTTCAATTTGAAGTAAGGAAAAGCTATTTTATATTTTGCATCCCTCTGGAAGGTGAGCCCCTAAATTGTATTGATTTAGCGATACTTTTCTACAAAAGCAAATGTCAAAAGCCAGAAGTTTGCTCAACTGATAAGAAATGATACTCCTCTGAATTGCATTGGATACCCTTACGTTTCTCCCCACCACGGTCTGACAAGGGGCACTCATCTGCCTTTTTGCTCCTGGTGAGTAATGAAAATCTTACCTCTATCTGTGGCAGTTTTCAAAACTGGCATTTTCAAGTAATATACTTGCAACTTACTTTCCAAGGAGAGCGCAGAGAGCCCCAGTACCTGGGTCACTTCTTACCATTCCCTTCCTCGCCTGTCCCAAGAGCGAATCCCCCAGTGGTGTAGTCCGTAGGAGAGGTGGAAGGTTGAGAAACGGGCCTGATTGGTGGACCTGCCGCTCTGCCACTACTGACGTTTTCCTGGTACCTTCTTGATGCTACCGCAGCAGTACATGAATGATTCACTCCTCACCATGTCTCCTGGCAGCTAAATGGGAATATTGGAGAGCTGCCAGAAGGGTAGGTAGCCAACCTGCTTGCCCTTGATTGTGCCTGCCAGCTTTTTAATAACAGAAGTAGGGTCAAGTAAGTGAAATCACAAACTGAGGAGAGTATTCTGAGAATGCAAAGGCAGTTAATGTCCTTCCAAGCCTCAGATGGCTGGCAACCCTTGGCAGAGTAATCAATGATTTGTGGCACCTGACCCTTCCACTGTGACTGTTCTCTGTGTATTCACTAGAAACATATTTACAGAATCTCTCCATTAGCAAAGATGCCTTGTGTGTGATTACCCAATTGTCATGGTCACACTAGGGTTTTGATACAGTTTCTATTCACAAATGAAAAACTGCACTAAACTGCATACGGGATTGGTTTAAAGCAGGGGTCCTCAATCAATAGATCAAGGCTTCTCCTGGTAGATCTCAAAGAGATTATTACCACAGCCTCGCTCCCTTACCTCCCTATCCCTTAAACTGCATTCTCACCTCCCCACCCAATCTCAATACAATACTACTGTTTAGTCCCTCGGGTCCTAAGGAAGTTCAGAGGAACTAGCTGTAAATTACCCAAAGAGGTGGGGTCTATTTAAAATAGAAAACACTGCGAGATTACCACCTGTTTAAACCAGGGAGTATTGCTCTGCATTTATATAGTACTTAGCATCAGCAAAGTACTTTATTCTCATTCTTTTTTTTTTTTTTTAGTTATAAATGCAGGCAGTGCTGGGTTGTAGGCGAATGCAAAAAAAATGTTTTAAATGCCCTGAGGCAAGTGACCATGAAAGCACTTGCTATTTAAAAGTTTATAAGGGGGCCAGCATGGTGGTGTGGTTGTTAGGGCGCTGGACTCCCACATGACTGACCACAGTTCAGGTCCTGGACCTGATGGACAGCTTGCTTTCTCACTTTCCCCCTCTCTGTCTCTCTCTGGTGAGCGCATGTACCCTACAGCAAATTAAATAATAATAAACAAAATTTTAAAAATAAAATAAAAGTTTATACAGTAGTTTAAAATGCGATATTTCTCTGTCTCTCCCACAAAAACAAATGGCATAGGGACTGGCAGATGGTATGGTGGTTGGGACACTGGACTCACATATGGATGACTATGGTTCGGGTCCTGGACCTGGTGGCTTGCTTTCTCACTTTCCCTTTCTGTCTCTGTGACTCTTTCTGGTCAAATTTAAAATAATAATAATAAATAACATGAAATAAATAATTCTCTGCTTTTAAATGTCACTGTACTTCTCTGTATTAGAAAATTCGTCTTGTGTACATCTGTGCTGGCCCGCTGTTATCCCTGAGAAAAGGGAAAGTGTCAATTTCAGAACCAAGTCAAACTCCCTAGGAGCAAAGACGTGGTCCTGCATCAAAAGGGAACAAACGGTACCCAAAGGCATTGTCAGGTCTCCAAACGAGATGTTCCGAGTGAACAAAAGTGGCAGTCCTACGAGATAAACAAATGAAGGAGACAGACTCTCCACAGATGAAGAAATATTAAGGTGACCTGACGACAGACGGTGTGACCCTTGGGAACTGCATAGGGTTAAATGACTGGATCCTGCGACTTGAGCAAGATTTAGAAAGGCCCCTCCCTCGGCCTGGCAGGAGGCGGCCACCAAAGGCCAAGGTTTAGGGTCGCAGAGGCCTGAGGAAGACAGGACCCTCTGTACCTGAAGGATCGCGGGAGCCGGAGGTCCGACGCCCTTCGGGAGGGGACTGAGCGTTGAAAGCCTCAGGAAGAGGCCGCTCTCCCCCCACCTCCGGGTGCCTGCTCAGCGTAGCAGGACCGCAAGGCCAGGCTAGTCCCAAATGCAGGCCTCATTGGGTCCCTGGGCCAGCGCTGCTCGAGCCGGGCGGAGCATGCCCAGAGCACGCCGAGGTCAGGTTGACCAGGTCGCCTCTGTCGTCGCGGTGCTGCGGGGCTGGCGCCAGGGACCTCGAAAGCGCTTACTCGGCGGTAGGAGAAGACGCGCCCAGAGGGGACCCACGGCCTGGAGCCCACGCACGGCCCAACGGGCGGTTCCGCAGGGTAGGAAAGCTCCGCGGGAGCGGGACCTAGGCGCACGATCGGGACCCGGGCAAGGCGGGGACCGACTCCAGGAACGTGGCTGCTCTCAGTGCGTTTCTTCCCAGGCGACCCGAATTCAAGCCCTGCGAAGATGCTGCAGGCGGCAGCCAGCAACCGGGAAGAAAGACGAGACAGGGAAGAAATCCCCATCACTACCAAAACCGTTCCCGAGAAGTCCTGAGGTTTTATGCCTTAGAGATTTCACTTTAAAAGCTGGAAAAAAATTATTCCACTGCTTTTAATTGAAGTAAACAAAGTGCAACAAATCCTAACTCAAATATGATTGCAGTGAGATTAGGGTCTAATTGCTTAGGGTTCAGGTGGAATCTGCGGGCTAAATCCTACAGGGCCAATCTGAATTTCACAATCATTCTGTCAAAAGGAGAGCGATGAGAGCCCACACGCTTCCTAACAAGTCATTTTTAACAGTTACAAGCTTCGCACAAAGACCACACAGGGCGTCTAAGAGATGCAAATCTAATCCCTGGTCATTCTACAGGCCTTCAACAAAGATGTGCTAAACCCTAATAGAAAAGAAATCAGTTCTCTGTCACCAGCCCCTGCTAAAATCTATTAGAGAAAGGACAGAGCCGCATCTACAGCAGTTGCCGCAAAGGTTAAGGACAAGTACAAATAAGAGGGACCCAGTTCTGTTTTCCGTGTGAAATATCGGGAGAAGCTAACCCCAAATGAGTGACGGGATTCGATCCGTGGCTTCGCATTCATTTGAATGCTAGGAAAAAATAAACACGCACATTAAGACTTTTGAAGACTCCGTTTCTGAGTTTAGGAGAGATGAAACAAATTCGCCTGAAACGTGGAAATCGTTGCCTCCGAAATGATCGGGGAACACGGCCGGGGGGAGGGAGGGCGAGCGCGCGGGTCGCGGGGGAAGGACACTGGCACAGACTGGCGCTGGGGGTGGCGGACCCAGGTGTCGGGAACCCGGGAGGCTGACTCGGCGCTGCGGCAGATCGCGACCGCGGAGTGGCTGCGGGGCGGGAGCGGGATGGGGGCGGCCTCTAGCCGCCGGGGCCGCGAGGAGTCTGCCCGGACCACGCGCGTCGGGCCGAGGTGCCTCTCCCTGACCTCACCCGCCCGCCCGCGGCCGTGGAGGGGGGACCTGTCCCCACCGGCGGCGAAGCGCTCTCCCACGTGCACTTCCGCGGTCGCGGCCGGACGAGGGCTTCACTGTCCCGCGGGGGCGTTAAGGGCTGTGGCGCAGCTAAAGGACACCCCAGTGTGGGCGACCCTTGAAAAAAGAAGGGCCCCAGGGCTCGATGCCCCTAGGGTAGCCCCCAAAAGAGCTCCAGGTGAGAGTCGCGTTTCCTGCTCCCACTACAGGGCTCTGGGGGCTTCCCCTGCCCTGCCCCCACCGCGCCCGCGCCGCAGTCTCGGGGTTCCAGCTCCCAGCGCCCCGCAGAGCTCGGCGGCCCCGGGACCTAGGGGAGGGAGAGGCCAACCGAATATTCTGAGCGGCTGGTGGCGGGAAAGGGATCGCACTCTCCGCGCCCGCCTTCCCTGCTGGGACCCGCTCAGTTCTCCAGGGGTAGAGCTTGGGGGCAGGCTAGCTCCAAGCCCCCGCGGTTTTCCCTCCACCACGTTCCGGGACAGCTGGGGCGCCCTCCACGTGACGCCTCCTTCCAGGCCAAGCTCCCAGAAACTAAAGGGGGCGCTATAGAACAGCTAGGGTAGGGAAAAAAACAAGAGGCTTCCCCTTTTAGGAGGTCTCTTCTCCCGCTGCAAGGAGGAGGAGTGAGGTCCCATGTGCAAAAGAAAGGAATCTGTCTCCGTGAAAGTTTCCTGAAGCAACTGTTTCCTCTCCTGGTGGCTGTACCCTCTGGCTCCAGGTCCCCCACTCCAATTTCGTCCTCCCCAGAGCGCAGAGCTGTCCAGACTGGAGGAGTAGGCAGAGCTTGCGGGCCAGAGTTTGCTAGGCAAGCTGGCTTCCACGACCCTTCAGTTTGCTCTGGCAGGACTGTCCCTGTTCTCCCGGCAGAAGAGAAGACGGTATTCTAGATCCACCCCTCAGCTCAGAGACCACCCTTCACAGATCTGCTTCCTCTTCACCCCCCACCCCCAGCAAGGCCCTGCGCCCTGGGTTGGGGCTGTAGTCCTTCCTCCCCTGTCCACTGAATTTCTCCAGGGTGCGCCTTCTGTTTGCTTCCACCGTTTTTCTCGCTGATTGTCTGATAGCCTGACCTTACCCTGTCTCTGGACTCCTTTCTCGCCAACTCGTCTCCCATATGGGTTTTACTGCTTCCGTTCTTTACTGCTTAGCCCATTCGCTTTATCTGCTTTTCCTTTTAGTACTGACACTAGGAAAATGATACCGAATTGCTTACAAAGTAAAACTGCAGTTATGAGGCTGGAATTGGATACGAAAGTAAGTACAACACAGGCATTGAAACGAAGTGGGAAACGAGAGAGGATGGGGAAACAGATAAAAGGTATATAATAAAGTCACACCAGGCGATAGTAAGAATAAGCTGCTCCTGCAGGTGGTCTTTGGGTCCTTCAGAGGGTTTCTCACATCTACATTTGGGGGGGGGGCCTCCCTGAGGAAGGCAGAGTTAGAGGCCCAGATTTCTTATCTCTGACTGGATTGGACTGCACCGGAAGGCTTGTGCTAGGAGTCCTAGAGCCTGTGTGTCCTTCCTGGGGGAGGGTGTGGAGGGATCAGCACAGATCAAACACCACTTCTTAGAACAGGCATGTGATCATGTATCTCTTGGGGGGCTGTCATGTGGCTGAAACTTTCTGTCCCCTGAGCCTGCTCGGGCTCCCTGATGCTCTTGGGCACCACGTCCCATGGCACCACCATCCAGCCAAGCCTCATCTGGGGCTCTGTCCTCAAGCAGGAGAGTTTGTTTCCCTTTAGCCTAACAGATTTGGGCCTTGGGATCCCTCTCACTCTCATACCGGCCCGCTGTACTTCTGTTCTCCCAGTTTGCAGAACTAGAATGCCTGGGGAGTCCTGCTCTGGGAGGCCTCATCTGCTACCCCACCACCTCTCAGGGTGGATTAGCACCTCTGGACCACTCTCACCTCCAACACATTAAGATCTAGAAAGGAAAAATCTAGAGCATGTACAGCTAGGGAGTGGGGAGAGCATGGAATGAGGGCAGTGTAGGCCTCCGGATGTCTTTAGATCCTTTTCGTTTCTGTCATTTGGCACCTGTTAAAGAGAACACCGGGTTCTTTCAGATAAGTTCAGCAAAAAACTGAGCAAGGAGGCACAGGAGCTGTGCAGAATCCCCACCTCACCCAGCCCACAGGCACATACTCCTCTGCTGAGAGCTTCCCAGTGGCAAAAATGCTTTGCAAGGACACGTAAAAACACAAAGCCTGCTTAAGAGGCACCAGCTTGAGTAGGTTAATAAATTATCCCCTTTTGAAGTAAAAACGGAATCTGCATTAAGCACACAGTATTATTAGATTACGTTTCAGTCTACTAGAAAGTTCGTTAGACCTTGGTATCTGGGCAGAGACGGACTGCCTTTTTTCCTTAAGAAAACTCATCGAAGAAGCCGCAGTAGTTCCCCGGCTTTGTTTGGTTTCGCTTATTTGTTCAAAGAAAGATTGTGTTTCAAGATCTTTTAAAAAATGCTTTCAGGTTAGAATCTGCATCATCGTCCCGACCTAGTGAACTAATATTTATGCACTCCGGAGTCTACATTCCCGGGAAGCTCCTAGCCTGCACACCCGACTTGTTCTGAGTGGTCTCCAGGAGGGGCCCGGAACCGTCGGCAGGCGGCGCGCAGCCCGGGGAGTTTCTAGCGCGGGAACCGGTTAGAGTCAAGGTTGGGGCAGGGCGGGGTCGGGGGTGGAGGAGGAGAGGTTGGATCTGGGCGAGGGTTGGGGGAGTGAGGCTGTGAGCAGAGCGCTGCTGGAGATGCAGTGGGTGGGCGCGGTGAGGCCTTGGGGTGAGATGGAGGGGCGCAGAGGACTTGGGGGGAAGCGGGGAGGGAGGCTGTGGACAGTCGCTTCTCCCGGTCCTACAACCCGAACTTTCCACGAGGAGAGACCAGAAAATAGCTCGAGAATTCAAGGACCTGAACTTCTAGTTGAGACCCATGACGACCCATTTGGAACCGCTGAGATGCGAATCCCCACCCCCCAAGGTCTTTGGCTGTGTAGCTGGGAGGCCACGGAGTTGTCCCCTGGACTTTCTTCCAGTCCCCACACCCGCCCCGGCACTCAGTTAGTTCCCACCACACTGGGCCAGGGTTTTGCTGCTCCAGCCCTAGGCAACATCTGGGGGTTGGGGGGGAGGAGGGTCCTTTTTTAAAAATCCAAAATTTCCAACAAATTTTTAGCCAGTCAACTCTTCATTAAGTGACTGTTATGACTGTTGGCTAGCATCGAAGAGAAGCACAATCCACATGGCTTCTCTGTCACCTGTCTTGTCGTGGCCCCCTCACCATGGAGTCTGGATTTTCTAAGCAATTAAGTTATAGATTCAACAGAAATGTTCCATTTAAAACACATTGGGACTAAAGACTGATGCACAAGGTCTGAGGCTAGAAGAAAATATTTAGTGCTTGCCTACAGATTCTGTCACCCATCATCTGCTCGGAATGCGCTCCGTATCTTTCAGCGTGTCCGGCTCTTATGATTGCAAATGGCCCTGTTTTCAAATGGAAATAAGACTTGCAAACTGATTATGTGTATTGAATCAGAATCACTCGCTAGATCCTCTTGTTTAAAATGTATTGAAAAAAGGATGATGGCTGCAGACCTCTGTAACCGGCTCCCTCTCTTCTCCAGGAGGTTGATCTATTTTGCAACTTTTTGCCATTTGAGCATGTTTCAGCTAGATAATTACATTGCCATTGTGTTACAGCCCAAGGCTCAGACGTGATACACTCACTGCCTCCCAGACGTCTCCTAGGGCCTCCCCAGTACTATCACCCCTAACACACACACACACACACACACACACACACACACACACTCATCCAGCCCATCCCAGCACTCTGACCCAGCTATAACCAGCCCCTTCCAACTGTCACAACCAACAGCAGAACCCCCACATACTTTTGCCAGACACAGTTGTTCCACTCCTCTCTCCTGTCTTCATTTCTGCTGTCTTTGAAGGAGCAGAACCACATATATGCAATGCCCCAGCTTACACACATGCACACACACACACACACCAGAATCTTAAGTATTTAGCTATGTTGAGAATTTTCAACAGCTAGTTTTGTGTTGGTGTGGCATTGTAGTTGTTAGAAAGTGTTTCTTCCAGAAAAGTCAAGGTGCTTGGATGCTACCATAGATCACAGAAGGTTTCTCTTTACCACCATCCAGTGTTAGATTATGGCTGTTGGTGAAGTGGGTTGGCTTTCGTTAAATAGTTCCAAAAGATTCTCCAAATTGATTTTGATATGAAGCCAATGAGCCATGTGAACATGCAGACGCATTACCGAGCTTTACCTGTTGTGTGGGTTGTAGGTATGATATCACACAGCACTGCCAACCTTGACTGCACCAAGACCTCAGCCTGAGCGATCTGGCCAAGGGGCCATGCTGCCAGGGAGCAATCATCCCAATTTCAATTAGTCCAGGTTGGTGAGTAGTAGGGAAGTAGTACAGTTTCTGTCTGCGCTGGCTAGAAGTGGGGGTGTGTCATCAGTGCACACCTGTGGTGCATGGGTTGCAGTTCTTTCTGAAGCAAAGTCAGAAGGAAAGGAAGACGTGGCACTGCCCATCCCCCACCTCCTCTAAAGCTTTGCAGACCTCGAGGCACCAGAAAGTGGCTAGGCTGGGAGAGAGGTTTAATCCTCTGTGGCTTCAGAGTCTCCTTTAAGAAAGCTTCTCCCTGTAAATCTGTTTAGAGACCTGCTTAGAAAAATACTCTGGAAGCACCTGTGAGGATCCTAACTTTTGCGAGGTTTTCGTTCTACACACATAGACAGTTCCTTCAACATTGACTGGGTCTCAGGGGTTAGGGCGAAGGCGAGCATCCAGCCCAGAAGAACCAGCTCTCGGTCCTCTTCGTGTCATTACGGTAATGCCCCGGTTTATATCTGCGCGCGCACTCAGCCCTGTGTGCTGGGGAGATCAGGTAAATGAGTAGCACTCGGGCCAAATAAACCCTTGTTTTCCTAGGCTTTCGACACCTTTGAGCTGCAGCATTGGGAGGGAGAATGAGAGACAAAGTGGAAGAAAGCCTTTCTGTTCTTGGTGATTTTTCACAGAATGACTCCAGGGGATAGCGACAGGGGAAATGTTTCCAAGGACACTTTTCATTGCCTCACGTCTCTGATTTTGTGGAAGTGAAAAATTGGCCATCACCAAAAATCCTAGAAATGCAATGTTTAACGTCCCCCCAGTAGCCGGCTGGTACCGCCAGTGCGATGTAGCAATGGAAGACAGGATTCCTGAAATGTGCAAAATGGAGGAGGAGGAGCAAAAGTTTGTCCCCTTTTTTACTGTCTGAAAGCACTCGACCTGTTCTCTTATTTCTACTACTCTGTGAAGGCCAAATAGAGTGTTTTCTGCATATAAGGAGTAAAAACATGTCCATTTCTTTTTCTGTTGGCTGGGCAGTAGTCTTTATACTAAGGGTGTCTATTAGTCGGTAATGCAAGTTCAGATTGTTTCCAAAGGTATCACCCACAGCTGTGTCTCAAGCACTCCGTTTAATTTCTTAGAGAACCAAATTTTAATATTTCCCAAAGCATAATCAGTGTTCTCAGAGTTTCCTATGCCAGTAAATAAATATTCCAATTTAAAGTGAGCAGAACTAAAGGTTTTTACTGGACTTTTTTAAAAAAGGAGACTCATTTCTTGTGACCTCTTAACTGAGGTAATGAAAGCATTCAACTTTCTTGCATCTAACAGGTTTGGTACAATTCCTTACTGGGAGAATGCTCTATTTCAATTCTCTATCTAAAGTTTTTCTGTTGATCATCTTCAAACCTAGATCCCATGTGTATTAGACAGATGCATGTGTATGTGTACTGTTACACATACACACACTCACAGACATCTACACAAAACCACTTAGACCCACACAGAAGTGCACAGAAGCAGATGTGAATGTTATGTTG
>NW_006159844.1:4181672-4186898 GCF_000334495.1 Tupaia belangeri chinensis | reverse complement strand
AAGAGTGATCTTTAACAAGCTCTATTGCCTGCAACATTCATGTTTTAATTCTATTCCAGGCAGAGTATTAACAGTGGTTCATTTATGTTGCAGTCCTGCAAATAACGAAAAGAAATAAAACAGGAAAATGGATTTAAATCTCACCCTTTCTGAAACTCTGCTCCAACTCATAACAAAGGTAATGAATGTTTAAGAAGTACTAATCACATGGGAAACATAAACAAGAAGAGACAGAAGCCCAGGACAGGGCCTAGACGGCCTTCAAGTTGGGCATTAGGTCACTGTCAGAGAGAAATGCAGGCAGCCACTTCGGCCATGGCCTCAGATGAGGGCAAAGCTGTGCCGTGGAGTTGCGGGGTCTGCTCTCCTTCTGTTCCTTTCAGACTTATCAGAGGGAGTTCAGGAACACCACCACATGGGATGAAGGTGAGGGCACATGCAAACCCCAGCCCTCCCCTTTGGTAAAACGTGGACTTTCCCTTGCACCCACCCATAACAATTCCTGGAACCATTCCTGAGGATGAGCTTGCCAGAGAGGCGACTGGAGACAGGACACTCCTACCAGAAGGCACTGGCCAAAAAGGCACTGGAAAACTTCCTGTGCTGCACATCCAGGCAAAATCCCAAATTGGGCCCCACAGAGCGTGGCCTGAAGACTCGGGAACCCAGGGAGGAGCACAGCCATCAGAGGGAGCCAAGAGGAAGGTGGTGTCCGGCCTCTGCTACCCGGGATCTGGTCCAGCCAGAGGAGCGTCCCCCTCACCCTTCTCATTAACCACATCCTCTCATTCTAAAACGAAGTCGCGTTTAAAACAAACAAGCCAGCAAACCATGCGTAAGAATCCTGTCATCACAGACTCAGCGCTCCCAACCAGCTTCCTAGCTCTCCACAGTAAAATCGCCGCCACTCTGCCTCCTCACTCTGATAATTGGGCAGAAGGTAGGGAGGGGGCCGGTGTCCACCGGGACCGGAGACATCCGATCAGAATTCCCGGCAGCTTCTCACAAGTCTCCTGTTGATATGAAATGAACGTCTGCCTAGCTTGCTTTTAGTTCAGGAAAGGGGTCAGTCTTTATCAGCACGGTTCACACAGATCCTGGATTTCCTTGCCTTATCTTAAATTGACCCGCTTTTAAGATAAAGACATAATAGAGAAAGCATTGACCTTACCTGGTCCCTAATGAGTTGGAAGTCAGAAAACCCCGCTCTCATTTCCTCTTATCTTGGATCGCCTGAGAAGAGACTCGCGCTACCTTTGGTGCTCGCGCCTGAGAGGGCCCTCACCGGGGCCCCTGCGCCGGGGAGCGCTCTCGGAGAGTGTGCGGCCTCGGAAGTCTCAGCCTTTTCTCCCGGGGTTTCAAAATCCGAGACTATGCCGCCAGACCGAGGCACTGTCACGGGAGCTCCCAGCCCTGCCTCGGGAGGACGTGAAATCTCTTGGGATGCTCCTGATCAGGTCCCTCCCTATGAAAGCCCAAGCCCTGCGCTGCGGGAGGAAGCGCGTCTTGCTAGGAGGCCCCAGGACTGGCGCGGCCACCCCCGGCGGTGGCCGCGTGTGCACAGAGCCCTTCTCCAGGAGTGGGCCCCGGCCTACCTCGGGCTTCACTCGCAGGCCCGAAGCTACCCCCCCACACACACACACACGCACACACACACACCCCTACGTATACACCAGAGAGCTTAGTAAATGGGTATGGTGAGCCCAAGAAAGGAGAGGAAAGGAACAGCAGGAGCAGGTTTGTTGGCAGAGATATACAGCAAAAGACAAATATACACAGCACACAGTATGTGTGCTTGGCTCAAATCTGTTCAATTAGTACTTCTATTTACAGAAAACTCCTGGTACCAGCAATTTAAAAGTAAATGACAACTAGTTTGATCCGAATGCAAAATTGAACCAAGGTAAGTTCTAAAGCTGATTAACTAGCTCACTGTTCCCCCCACCCCCCCTGCTAATTGCTAAGTACATTTGCTGGTTCCTGGCATTGATTTGCTGGCTTCTAATTCAGGGCATGAGTTTAAAATATTAATCCACAAACTTCTCATTTTCTTTATTGGTCAATGCAATTCATGACAAATTGTGCTACATAAATTCTTCATCTTAATGCTTCTACTTTATTTTTTTGCCTGATTCTTCCATCTATTTTATATATTTGTCCCCACTTCTCCCCCCACAGACTACATTTTTATTCTTTGTTCTGCTAAATTTTCTTAGAGCAACATCAGTCAGAAAAATGAGAATATGAGCCACAGAGATTAATAGATACCACTTAGAGCCCAGGGCCTCAGTACAATGAGTGATCTGTGCTGAAGAATGAGAACATGTTGAAAACAGACGGTGCTCCCAGGCTGATGTGGCTGAGTCCTTCTTTCCTATGAATATTTCCAGATCCCTACGTTGGTAAACACCAGGTCCTACATTAATCAATAGTTTTCCTAAGGAATTTGTGGCCAATCTAATTTTCCAAAGATGACAATGTGCCTGTTTGTGGGGGAGAACGACACTGGTGCTATAATGAGGGTGGTCGAACTCACAGATACCTGATGCCTGATCCCAAAGTCTTTTGCTTGCAAAAAGGAATAAACTAAACTCTACACTCACAGAGATGATTTTTCCAGCAACTGGTGCCATGAAAGCTTCTGTGTTCCAAATTCTCATTTGAGAAGACTTATTGTTCCTCGAAGGGTTACTATTTTAATTACAATGCCATGTACGTTACATTAGAAAAAAATTAAGTTCATGTTTGCCAAAAGGAAAGGCAAAATCATTACAGAGAGTTGTACTTCTTTATTTCTACAACGAACGGTGCCCATAAGCAGAGTATGAATCAACTAGAATAGAAATGTTTTGGAAACAAAATTAAAAGATAAATTTGATGGTAAAATGATAACAGGTATTTTTCAAATGCTACCATTTTTTCACAACAATTTTTCTCATTAGTGATACCACTTACAATTCAGAGGAATAAACTCAGGATTTTATTTTTGAGAGAGTTTTGCTATAGGGCACGTGCACTCACCAGAGAGACAGAGAGAGACAGGAAGACAAAAATCAAGAAATCAGCCCCCTGGGAGGATGGCCATGTCACAATCCCTTTCTCCTCCATTCTTCTCTCAGGACTTTAGGCATGCACGCACACGCGCCTAACAAGAGTTTTAAGGTGTCAGGTCCAGGACTTGAACTACGGTAGACTACATAGGAGTAACCATTACTCTGTCTGCTGGTCCCTCAGGGGATTTATTTATTTATTTATTTATTTATTCGTTCATTCATTTAGTAATAAAAGAGAGAAAGGGAGAATTTTTTAAGAGGTTTTTGCCACGCTCCCCCCCCACACACACACACACGCACACACACACACACCCCGCCCGGGCTAGCCTCTATCCGGAGCCGGCGACCCGGTTCTGAGCATTCCCTGCCCTCACCGGCCTCCTGACCCAGAGGACCCCTGCTTGTGCCGGAGCTGGCGGCAGCGGCGGCAGTCCGGGATCCCTTACTGCTCGGCTCAGAGAATCTCTATCCTGCTCTTCTCGCCTCCCCTGCGCCGGGTCCAGTGCACCGCCCGCCAGCTCCGAGGGCTGCTTTCCTTCCTCTCCGGCCCACCGCTCCAGGTTCCCAGGCTAGGGCGGGAGTGGGGAGCCGCTTTGGGATGCTAAACATCAAACAAGCCAAGCCCGGGGTTTCAGGCCCCGAAGCTCCAGGGCTCTCAAGAAAGTCCTCGTGTTTACATGGCAGGGTGGGGGTGGGGTGAGGAGGAAGGGGGGGATGCAGTCTGCAAAATCTCCCCTACTCCCCGCATCCATCGGAGCCTAGGGCTGGGTGGGATACTTTGGCGGGGCCAAAGCTTCACGGGCTCTCAGGGTGAACTGTCCTGCACTCACACGTGGTGAGGCTTCTAGCTTTTGCAGACAGCTCAGAGCCAGGAATATCCCCTCAATGCTAATTTCTTCACAGGGGAGGCCAGAATCGACCTGGACCAGAGTTCCTGGGGATCTAGAGAGAGAAGAATCCATTATAGGACCACGACTGCTTCCCAGAGGCTGATGGAGCCCTGGGCTTGGAAGGAGTCTCCTCAGGCTGTGGAACCCCCTTGAGCTTCATCCAGGGTGTGCTTATTTCCCTAAAGAGATGCTTCAGGTTGCGTTCTAAGGCCACTTTCTGCAGCTGTGACAAGTCCCATGGCCAGGAGCCCCAGCGGGTGGACTCCCGCGTGATTGATGGCAAGAAGCTGCAGAGGCCCTGTTTGTCTCAGTCCCATCTGCAGCCGGGCTGAGTTCACCTTTCCCCTGGATAAGTAAACAGACTTCAAACTAAGCCAACTTAGACGGTGGGAGAGGACTGTTTCATAGAAACTACCGAAACGTTCACAGTAAGGGCGATGAGGCGGCAGAGCCTGCTAAACGTCAACACCCAGGTGACCCTCCAGGCTAGACTGGGTTAGGGAGCAGCTGCCTTGGCAGCAGCTCTGCACCACTTGCCCTGGCTGGGCAGAGTGGAGGGCGAGCAAAGCCGCCTACCCCACCATGGAACAGCAGAGCCTAACACCGGCTGCAGTACCATCTCCCCTGTCTAGACCCCCCTGAGCTGGATGTCTTGGTCACCTACACTCCCTATCCCCAAACCATGGCTGCCCTTTCCAATACAAACTTTCTGGGTTTTTGCTTGTTGTCCCAAATGTGAGGTCTGATGAGATTCTCCCCAACCAGCTCACTCTCTAGACTCCACCAGCCATGTTCCCAGGACACCGAGTCCCTTCTGAATACTGGAAACAGAATCTCAGTAGCCAGGTCCAGGTTTCTGAGTGAGAAAGCCCACCCTGGCCCCCAGTCCGTAGAAGAAAAGTCCCAGGGAATTAACCAAGAGGGCCGCTGGTTGCTGAGCAAGGCTCAGGCCAGTCTATTTCTACAAGCTGGGTGTGAAGGGGGTGGGACTGAGGGCCAGAGAAGGAAGGTGGAGAAGGAAAGTGAAATGAGAAGGATAAAAAAGAAAGCAGGACAGACAGGGGTAAGAAAGGAAAAATAAAGTAGAAAAGTTAGGTGAGGAGTACTCGCCAAATATGAAACAACTGCCCACAGCCTAACACTTCCAGGCCTAGAAGTGCTGGGAGGGCATCTTTCACATCCCACTCGCTGCCTTTCCTTCCAGGATTTACCAGAGGTGACAGGGGAAGGGCATTAGCCCATCTAGGAACTACGAATTTTCTCTCAGTTCACAACCACTCTTT
>NW_006159844.1:4180192-4181473 GCF_000334495.1 Tupaia belangeri chinensis | reverse complement strand
TCTTTCCATCCCCCATCCTGGCCCCCACCACAATCTTCATAGTTCCCTAACACACCTGTGACCAGGAAATGGGAGGTCTGGAGAAAGGAATAAAACAAAACAAAACACAAAACCATTCTTTTTGGTAGCAGGGGTGAGAGACATGGAGTAGAGAGTTCGAGAATCAGAGAAAGGTTCATTGCCTCAAAGATTTAGAAGCCCAGATATAGAAACTAGTGGAACAAAAAGTGAAACCCCAGCTCTAAAAGTCCAGCCCGAGGGATCCTCAGGCTAGCCGCCCAGCACAACGTCAACTTCGGGGACCTGAGCGGCTGCAAAATGCAGGGATGGGGAGGGTGGGTTTCTGCTGGTCTTTGAGAGGGGGTCCCTACTATAAAGTAGAAATAAAATTCAGAATAAATTTTTCACTTTCAGAACCAGCTTCTCACTGAATTCTGTGAAGGGGCACTGCCAGACATTAGAAACAAAGATTTCATGATTAAACCTATGGGGGTCATTCGTTTACTAAAATGAAAGCTCATTCAGAGTTAGGTAAAACGGATGTCCTGACCCGTTGCTTGAAAATGTCACCACAGCAGTGTGCGGGCACAGTAGACAGTTCTGAGGTTTCAAAGTCTGAGCTCAGAACTGAGTCCTTCGATCACTTTCTCTTCCCTTCTCCCTTTTCCTCCTGGTGGAAATTTGGCTCTTCTCTCCCCTTGTCACCACAAGACTGCTTAATTTTTGGTTGCACTGCATTCAGAGGCAGCATGGAAATTCTCACTTTCCGTTGGAGCTAGGACTCTGGGCCCAGGCCTCCTTAGCCACTTTCTAATTATCAAGTGAGCTTAAAGCCAGACAATTTGGATCCCTTCAGGCCAAAGATGCACCTCCCAACCAAAAGCAAAACCAAAACCAAAACCAAACGAAACCAAACCAAAACAAAAAACCCCCACAACTCTTTAAAGTCAAATCAAAACCAAACAAAAAGGGTTTTTAATCAGAAAATGAATCTTTTTAATTTGTATAATTTATTAGAAGCTTCTT
The DNA here is from genome assembly GCF_000334495.1 of Tupaia belangeri chinensis. NCBI lineage: Eukaryota > Metazoa > Chordata > Mammalia > Scandentia > Tupaiidae > Tupaia > Tupaia belangeri. Next base: position 4,180,447 of record NW_006159844.1, on the reverse strand, counting down.
AGGAACTATATTTAAGCCAAATATCTACATAAGTTACAACAGAAAAAGACTGACGCGGCAAATACCAAACTGCCAAATAATATACACAGATTTGTCAATGCCCATTAAAAAATGTGAGGGGCTGGAGACAGGGAGTGGGTTTCTTTTTACAACAAAATGTACAGATTACTAAAAACTAGGCATTTAGTCCAACTTTTGACAGCGTTTTACAGCTACAAGTTCACATCAAACATAAAACAGTTTTTAGGGGGACCG
>NW_006159844.1:4179483-4180170 GCF_000334495.1 Tupaia belangeri chinensis | reverse complement strand
ATCCAGAGGGCGCTGGGAAGGGGGCACTTCCTTTGTGTCATAGACACAAAGTGTTCAAGAGTCTTTCCTCTCCCCAGCTCTCATCCTCCCTTCTAAAAAAAAAGGCAAAAAAAAAAAAAACCCTCATATTTACAAGCGAGTTCCTTTGCTGGCAGAGTGAAGTTTGCACGATCTTTGTAGTCTAGAGCCATGTCAGCCTAGAGCCCTCTCCAAACTGTGCCCCGCCCCAGCGTGGGAAACCCATTTGAATCACCCAAAAGACACCCCCAAAGCTATTCTTTCTATGTCCTCTGTTTAAAGACTCCTTCAGGAATTGGATTCGCTTGGTTGTTTTTATTTTCTTAAAAATAAAAAACAAAACATAAGTTTTTTAAAAAAGAAAAGACGTCCAGCAGTTTGGCCTTTGTATTTTTTTCCCTTGGTCTAAACGCGGACAGGTTCTTAAGAAAAGGCGAAGCGTGTGGAGTAGCGGGCGGATGATGGTCTGTGTGGTGGGCAGAAGGGGAAGCGGTGAGGCAGCGCGCTGGGCCCTGGCCTGCCCTGCGTCCTCTCACCAGGTCCGACCATATAGCAAGGTGGAGCAGGACATCGTGCCATAGTCCGAGCCCGAGGAGTTCAGGTGGGACAGGCTGGAGACCTGGCCCTGCAGCGGGGCGGGGCTGGCGGCGTGGTGCGCCAGGTCCGGAG
>NW_006159844.1:4179038-4179399 GCF_000334495.1 Tupaia belangeri chinensis | reverse complement strand
CGCCGCTGTCCTGCTGCAGTTGCTGCTGCGCAGCCTTGTCTTTGGCCTGGCGCTTCATTTTGTAGCGGTGATTCTGGAACCAGATCTTGACCTGCGTGGGTGTCAGGTGGATCATGCTGGCCAGGTGCTCGCGCTCCGGCGCCGACAGGTACTTCTGTTGCTTGAAGCGTCGCTCCAACTCGTACACCTGCGCCTGGGAGAAGAGCACCCGGCGCTTCCGGCGCGGCGCGCTTGGCAGCGGGGCCATGTTCTTGCTCACGTCCCCCAGCGAGCCCAGGCCGCCCATGCTGCTCATGTTCATGCCGCTCGCCGGGCCCATGAAGCGGGAGACTGTAAGCGACAAACGCACAGCGTCGGCCGG
>NW_006159844.1:4178058-4178970 GCF_000334495.1 Tupaia belangeri chinensis | reverse complement strand
GACGGCGCCTACCGCGGCCGGAGAGGCCCCGCTGCCGGGATCGCCGGCGCCTGCCCCAGGCCAAGCCGTCGAGGGAGGACTGGAGCGTCCCGCCTCAGCCCCAGCTCCCGCCCTCAGCCTCGGCACTCGGCTTCGACCCACAAAGCGCAGTGCGGGAAAGGCCGCTCCAGTTCCTTCAGTGCCCGCCCGGGTGGGAGGCAAAGGTTAGCTGACCACAGGCGTCGAACTGGACACAGGCCGGGAGCTGAGGTCCGACGGAAGACCCCAACTTTGGGAGGCTAGGAGGAGGGGGAAGTAATGACTTCAGAAGGAAAGCTCGAGCCCCAGACGTTTGGCCTCTTGGCCTCTCTCTGCTGCCGGCCCGGCGAGGGTACTTCTCGGCCGCTTTAGGGCCCCTACTAGAGCCGCGAGCCGCCCCACCTGTCCAGACTCCGCAGGAGAACCGGCAGGGCCGGGCGCCTGGGCGCATCCTAGCAGGGTGGCCTCCCTCCTGGCCGGGCCTCGCCTCTCCGTGCTCTGCCAGCCCCTGTTCCCTCAGCTTGGGGGGCGCCTCCCTCGGCTCTCCGGAGGTCTGGCGCGCCAGGCAGGGCTGAGGGTCGGCGGAGTACCAGTACCTGTCTGCAGGGTCCCAGCGCAAGCAAGCGTCTCCTCTTGGAGCCCCAGCCCAGAAGAAGAGTCCTCAGCCCCCGTACCCAACTCCCTGGCGCCGCTGCCCGGCCGCCCACCCTGATGCCCACCGCACAGCCAGGCGGGCGCCGCGTCTGCCCCACGCATCTCGCTGGCCTCCCGCGCTCAGCCCGCGGCCCCGCAGTGGGGCGGCCTCACTTACTGGCGGGGAAGCGCGGGTCTGGGTTGGCGCCGTACCATCCGGGCCCCGAAGCGCTGTTCCGCATGGTGTCCTGGTACGGCGGG
>NW_006159844.1:4174804-4177921 GCF_000334495.1 Tupaia belangeri chinensis | reverse complement strand
CGGCGGCGCCGCCTGGCCCTGCCTGTACGCCGCCAGCGGAGCCCCGAGGCCGCCCTCCATGCCCACTTTCTTGTAGCTTTCCTCCAGGGGACTCAAGATGTCAGACACTGAGAACGGAGTCGTGTGCTTTGGACTCATCGACATGATTCGGCGGCGGCTGGAGGAGGAAGGAAGAGGAGGAAAAAAAAGGGAGAGGGGGAAGGCGAAGCCTCGCTACTTTTTTTTTCTCCCTTTGCCAAATATTCTGGTGTTACCTTAACGCCGATCTTGTTGGATGTACACGTAACGGAGTGGACCGAGTCCGCCTTAATTGGCTTGAGTGGAGGCTGGGGGCTGCCTCGCGTTTGTTTTAGCCCGGCGCCAGGTTTTAGGCAGCCACCAGAGGCGGGGCGTAAGCGCTAAAGCAACAAGACAATAGAAGCCTACATCTTGCCCGAGATAATTAGCTTACATGCTGATGACAAGGTAAACACCTTTAAGTTTCACTTGTCAGGATTTTTAGGTCTCAGAGAAGGAGAGAGAGAGAGGCAGAGACAAGACCCAGAGCATTTCTTTCCCCCTCCCCTGGACACCCCCACCCCCATATTTTGTGGGGTGCCAGTGGCGCGCGGGGAAGAGGCGGGGGAGGGGAAGGAGGAGGCACGGAGAGCGGGGAGGGCAGGAGGTGGGGTGGGGAGTAGCCGGGGAGGAGAGATGGTGGGGAGGAAGGAAGGTGAATGCTGCTTTGCAACCAACTCGCGGAGTTACAAAGTGGAACCACTTTCCGATTCGGTCCGGGTCGCCCGTGTGGGGACAGGGCTTTAGGAGGAGGGGGCCGAGGGACGGGGTGGGGGTTTCACCTGAGCCTGCCGGGGCTGCTCCTCCCTCCCGCCGCGGCATCCCAGCCCCGCGCCTTCCCACCGCCTCCGGACCACATCAGGCTCCGCTGCGCCGAGCCCGTCGCCACCAAATGAGCGAGCGAGTCTGGGGACGAACCCTGGGGCCTCACTGTTGGTCTACGTGTCTGTCAGTCTGTCTGCCTCTTCTGCCGCCGTCAGAGGGACACCTCTGCTCCCCGCCCCCTTCCCCCCTACCCAAGAGAATCCCTGCGGGCGGAGGGGGTGCCGAGTAGGGGCTCGACTGCCACCGGGAGGCTGTCCCGAATCCCAGAGCCACCCCACCCCCCATCAGGGGCTCTTCTGCGGGCAGCCCCCCCAACTCGGTATTACGTCCCCCACCCTGTGGGTCCCCTGCCCCTCCCCCACCGGGGCCCAGGCAAGCACAGCACTGGCCTCTCGAGCTGGGAGGACGGTGCTGGTGGTGGCGGTGGTGGGAACTAACTGGAGGGTCCATCACTGAAGTCCCCCACCACGAACAAACCTGGTGTCTCTGACCCTCGCCCATCTCCCGGACACGCGGGGTCGTGGGGCTGGAGCTCACTTTCCGAGGACAACACAGCCCCAGCACCCGAGGCCAGAGCTAGGTTGTTTCCAGCTGGTGCTTCAGGGAGGGCGCGGGCTGGGAGTGGCGTGAGTGCCCGCCGGCCTGTTTCGGGGTGGAACTGTGCCTGAACCCCGCGGGACCCGCTGGCTGGGAGGGGGCGAATACCCAGGCTCAGGCAGCCCAGCGGGCGGGAGGCTGGGCTGTGGCTCGCCTCCTCCCGGAGCTCAGTCATGCAAAAGTGCACTTGCTTTCCCGGGAATAACCAAATATCTTTGTTTAAAGTGGCGGCGTAAATGGCCAGTCGCTTTGTGGCCACGCTGGATATTAGTAGCTGAGGATCATTCTGCTTCAATTGGGCGCCTCTCATCTGGCTAGCAAGAAACTGCTTAGGAGGAAGTGGGTTTCCTGTCTGCTCGCTCCCAGGTTTCAAGTGTGAGCCCCGCGCCTTGAGGGTCCTTGGGCGCCTAGAGAGGGGGAGCTGCGGGCTGCGCTCCCCAGCCGGCCCGGACGTCAGCCGCGTCGCTCTGGCCAGGCCAGGGCCTGCAGCCGAGCGGACTACAGGGCGGGGACCAGCGCCGCGCAGATTTTGAGGCCGATTTTGACTTTTTACTTTGGATTTTAAATGTTTTTTTTTTTGTTGTTGTTGTTGTTGTTGTTTGTGTTTGCTTTCTCTTTGGATGCTTTAGCCTCTTCGCGTTAGGGGCCGGGAGGAAGGAGCGCTCCAAGGCCCAGCAGGTGCTTCCAAGACACTTCAGTGACCCATCCAGAAGGCTTCTCATTTTTTTTTTCACATTTTCTTTCTTCACCTTGTAAGAGGGAGCTTCTAATAATGGATACGCAGTTTTGAACTGTTTAATTCTGCAGCCTAGATTCCTTTTAAAAACAATTGTAGCAGAGAAAGTTGTTTTAATTTGCTTTCTAAGATTTCATTCTGTCTTTGAAGAGTGCTCTGTACTTCCAATACAAAGCCAGCTTCCATACTAACACTCGCCTTCCTCACCACTTACCTGAGAGAAAAATCTTAGGGCACCCGGGTCCTCCTGCCTGGGCCCACGTCTCCGCGGCGCCCCCGTGGCAGCTTAGGGGCGGGCAACCCCGCTCTCGCACGCAGACGCGCCTGCAGCCAGTGCGAATGACAGGCGCCAAGCGGGGCGCTTGCCCTTCCTTCCCCGGGGCTTCTCTGGGGGGCGCTCTCAGGAAGGACTCAGACCGCGCTTTGGACAATGTGATGTGTAAACCCAGCGAGCCAGCGGACGGGGCGACGCTAGGCTCAAGTGAACGCCGGAGGAGAGCTAGCGAAGCTGAATGCAGACCTTGTCTGCTGGCGCGACCCAGGCGGGCCTGCGTCGCGATTGGGGTCTTACCGCGAAGGCGGGGCAGACTTCCCAGTCCTTTCCGCTCCCTCTCCTTTCTCTCCCGCGCTCTCTCTCCCCATTATTTCATAGCTGTTGGGCTTTGAAAGCTTTGAGATTTTTTTAAAGCTCAGTGCCATCACTCGAGATGTCTGCGGTTATTATCATGAATATCCCCTCCCCCTCTTTAGGGCCCCCGGGCCCTGGCCCGAATGAAGGGAAGAATTAGGTGAATCTTCCACAATCCCTGGGGTCCTGCGGCCCCCGCCCAGTGCCTCAGCTGCTTTCCAGCCCCTACGTAGAGCCCAAGCGCACGTGGCTGAGTGCTCCTCGCCCTCTGCCT
>NW_006159844.1:4172967-4173809 GCF_000334495.1 Tupaia belangeri chinensis | reverse complement strand
ATTTTAAATTTTTTTTTTTTTGTTGTTGTTGTTGTTGTTTGTGTTTGCTTTCTCTTTGGATGCTTTAGCCTCTTCGCGTTAGGGGCCGGGAGGAAGGAGCGCTCCAAGGCCCAGCAGGTGCTTCCAAGACACTTCAGTGACCCATCCAGAAGGCTTCTCATTTTTTTTTTCACATTTTCTTTCTTCACCTTGTAAGAGGGAGCTTCTAATAATGGATACGCAGTTTTGAACTGTTTAATTCTGCAGCCTAGATTCCTTTTAAAAACAATTGTAGCAGAGAAAGTTGTTTTAATTTGCTTTCTAAGATTTCATTCTGTCTTTGAAGAGTGCTCTGTACTTCCAATACAAAGCCAGCTTCCATACTAACACTCGCCTTCCTCACCACTTACCTGAGAGAAAAATCTTCGGGCACCCGGGTCCTCCTGCCTGGGCCCACGTCTCCGCGGCGCCCCCGTGGCAGCTTAGGGGCGGGGAACCCCGCTCTCGCACGCAGACGCGCCTGCAGCCAGTGCGAATGACAGGCGCCAAGCGGGGCGCTTGCCCTTCCTTCCCCGGGGCTTCTCTGGGGGGCGCTCTCAGGAAGGACTCAGACCGCGCTTTGGACAATGTGATGTGTAAACCCAGCGAGCCAGCGGACGGGGCGACGCTAGGCTCAAGTGAACGCCGGAGGAGAGCTAGCGAAGCTGAATGCAGACCTTGTCTGCTGGCGCGACCCAGGCGGGCCTGCGTCGCGATTGGGGTCTTACCGCGAAGGCGGGGCAGACTTCCCAGTCCTTTCCGCTCCCTCTCCTTTCTCTCCCGCGCTCTCTCTCCCCATTATTTCATAGCTGTTGGTAAGTGTG
>NW_006159844.1:4159909-4172939 GCF_000334495.1 Tupaia belangeri chinensis | reverse complement strand
CTAGTCTCAGTGGCTTTTAGAAATGGAGATAATTCTTCACAAGGTATTTGTGAGAGTCAAATAATATTGGGCACATCCGAAGTGCTTTGAAAGCTTTGAGATTTTTTTAAAGCTCAGTGCCATCACTCGAGACGTCTGCGGTTATTATCATGAATATCCCCTCCCCCTCTTTAGGGCCCCCGGGCCCTGGCCCGAATGAAGGGAAGAATTAGGTGAATCTTCCACAATCCCTGGGGTCCTGCGGCCCCCGCCCAGTGCCTCAGCTGCTTTCCAGCCCCTACGTAGAGCCCAAGCGCACGTGGCTGACTGCTCCTCGGCCTCTGCCTCCGACTGCCCGGAGCAACTGGAGCCCAAGCTCTTGAAGAGGCCCCCTCGCCCCACCCCGACCCCGGCTCTGGACCTGGATCGGGATCACGCTGCAGGCGGCGGATCCCGGCGCTGAGCTGGAACCGGAGTTCGAGGAAGAGGTGTGGACCACGGCTTCCGCTTTCCTCTCCCGGCAACTAGGATTGCGCTTCACCCTCCGCGGGCAGGCGCGCTTCTGGCGCGCACACCAACACCAGCACCAGCACCAGCACCAGCACCAGCACCAGCTCTCGCCTGGACCTCGCCTGGGCCTTTGCAGTGCCGGGCGGCGCCGGGCGGCGCGGGCCAAAGGCCCCTCTCCCACCTACCCGCTTTCACGCACACCCACCGCATTCCTTTCCAGGCGCGCAGCGACGCCAAGAATAAGCCGGGAGACTGAGGAACCTCTTGGGCTAGGAAGAACGTCTGTGGCCCGAGCTTGTCCAACCAGAAGTCTCGAGAATCGCTTCCCTGTCCCCAACACCTCTCTCTGACCCAAGAGTGTCCTTGCGCGCCTCCAGGATTCATTCTCAATAAAACAGGCCCCGGTGAAACCAGTGATGGAAGCAGGGTGTATTTGGGCCCCCAGTCCAACTCGCGGGGCCTGCGCTTCTGCCTTTCTCCCACAACCAACTTGCCCATGGTGGGCAGCGGACAGGCAGGGCAGCGCTGGCCTCGCAGAACTTTCCGCGGCGCAGTGGCACATGGCCACCTCAATCTCGACCACGTTCTGCTTGGCAGGGTGTGTGTGGCTCAGCCTGCAGGAATCCAGAAGCCACAGAGGCGCAGACTCTGGCTCGGCCCTAAGTGCCTGGAATCGCCATCAACCTTGTCACACCGCATGGCTGAAGGGAAACGCCGTTCTGTCCCTCCAGTGTCAATTTCACAGACAGGAACAGTCTGTGGAAAGCTAATTCAGTGTCTGCAGCTGGGACCCAGTGAAACGCTGAGGTAACTTCTGTCTCGCCATCCCCTCCCAGGATTACTACTTCACACCTCCTAGGGCACCCAGGTATCCTGTGTCCTGACAGTGCGATTTTGCTGAGTTTCGTTGCAATTCGAGGCACTCAACAAATGTCAATTGAGCACATACTCTACGTTAGGCCAGAAAATCCAGCCTTAATTTAGATGTGGCTCCTACCCACACCGGGCTTACATAGTAACAAAAAATCACCCAAACAATATGTAGTTACTTTGTGGAAAACGTTACCGGGAGCCAACCACAGAGACGGTTATAAAGAAGGAATATGTGTGGGGTGGGGTGGGGGGCGGTTCTGCATCGCTTTCCAGTCTTCTAGTTCTCCAGGATTTGGGAAGAGTTCTTGAGTAGTCAGCCCCAGGCTGAGCTCTGGCTTTGCCCCTTTCCAGCTGTGTAGTGTGACTCCTGTGGACTCTGACCACAGTGTCCACCCCATTACAGTGTACACCCATGTGTTGTTTTCTGACTTCCCTGGAGGGTAAGACCCTGGTTTTTTGTTTGTTTGTTTGTTTTTGTTTTTAAAACTTTTTTAAAAAGAGAATTATTTTATTGGGGCTGGCAGGTGGTGTGGTGATCAGTGTGCTGGACTCCCACATGGTGGACTGTGGTTTGAGTCCTGGGTCTGGCCACTTGCTTCCTCACTCCCCCCACCCCGTGTGTGTGTGTGTGTGTGTGTGATAAAACTGAAGAAGAATAAAATAATAATTCTTTTGAGAAAAGAATTATTTTATTTAACTTTATTTATTTATTTTATTTTGACCAGAGAGGGAGAGAGAGGAGAGAGAAAGTGAGAAAACAAGCTGCCAGGACTTGAATCTCTGTGGGCCATGTGAGAGTCCAGTGCCCTTAACCACCATGCCACCTGCCGCCTCCATGAGACCCTGTTTTATCCATACTTGAATCCCCCAGGGTCTCAAGAAATGATAAAGAAACAAAGCCTCTTAGACCCCGTTTTCAGCTGCAAAATTGGTCAGAATCTGCCGTGGAGACCTTCCTGGACTGTTGTGCTGGGGATTCACATTCAAGTGGAGGTCAGAAGGCTCAGTTTGTAAATCATAAAAATCCGTAGCAAATAAGAATTGTTGGTTCTGACTTGCATCTTGGGTTTATTCAAACTGAATCCAGGCGTCTGACCCTCTATGAGAAGCCTGAGTCCTCTCAGGTACTTTGTGGGGCCTCTTCGAGAGCCAGGTGCAGACTCGAGGGCTAGGCTGAGCTAGAGTGGTGAGAGCAGTCGAGGCAACCCGGCTCAGGGAAAGGAAGGCACACAGGAGCACAGCCAGGAGAGGGGGTCGCTGTTCCCCAGCCCCCAAGATCCAAGGGACACCCGTAGGGGATGACCTCCTTCCTGCTTTCTTCTCCCTGAAGGGATCTCACAGGGCCCCTCCGCGCTGCTTTCTCAGACCCCAGAACGGGAAGTCTCAGGAGGCCCCACGCGAGGCGCGGATCTTGCAACTCGGCTACTTTTGGCAGGTGCCACACCAGGAGGAGGTCCAGCCGTCCCTCCCGCCCTCCTCTGCTTGACAGTGCCTAGCCTCCGAGGGAGACCTTCCTTCTTGGGACGCTTTTCTCAAGTCGTGGCTTCTGACCAAGCGGGAGATGGGGTGCGGATGGGGGTACAAGGACGCCGGAGCGCGGCTTCTGCGCCTCTCGCCCTCACTGGCCTGCTTTGGGGATCGAATGGGAGATCAGCGCGCGTCTGCGAAGGCCAGAGCCCTCCGGGTGGGCTCTCCCCGCCCTCAGGTCTTTGATGTGGAAAGCCTAGTTTTCTGCGGCACCAAGCGCTCCTGGAGGTTGGCACCTGCAATCGCGTAACCTGCCTATTTTCATGTCACACAGTTCAAGCCTACATCAACTTGTTTCAAGTTTTTATAGCCAGAGCCTTTACCCTCTCCACCAACTCTAGCGGCGCCCCCTGACGGAAGGGCTTGGGGGAGGGAGCGAATTTGGGGCGCGGGTCACAAATCTCAGGCAACCCAGTACCAACAGCACCCTTTCAAATGAAGAAAAATCAAGACTGAGAGGCAGGCGGGGTCTTGGAAGTTGCTCCACCTTCCAGGGAAGCCGGGCTCAGCGAAAGAGAAACGCGTGGACCGAGGCCAGCTCCACAGCGAATCGGCTTTTCTTCCCAGTTCATCGTTACTTTTTAAGAGCATCTAAAGAGGTGAAAGAGTGGAGGTGGCGATTCCGCGGTACTGTGGCCAGACAGGAGCCCTCATCCTAAGATGTAGGAATCCCAGTGGAGGCGCTCTCCGGGCGCGTGCAATTCCGAGGAAAGTTTTGCAGCTGTGCCCTGAGACATAAACGAGATTCCGAAAGGAGCCTGGTGGCGGCGCGGCTGTTTTGCCCCAGGATTTGTGTAGCCTTATGCAGCTTTAGGTGACTGAAAAGCCCCATCTGCCCTCCATCCTTGCCAAACTGAGCACCTACAGCGGCGCCCATTGGTAGTGGGTGTTCGCGTTTCCTGCAGTCTCCAGGAGCGCTGGGAGCTCCCTCCTCCGCTCCTTTCCTCCTCTCCAAACCTCCCGCTTCCACCAACACTGGCCCGGGCAGTGTCTGGTGGCCGTAGTACTGATCCCAAGTTCACGCCGGGAGATCTCTGAGGGTCAGGGTTTTCTAGAACATGATCAAGGTTGGATTTCCCCCTCTCATCCCAAGACTTGAAGTCTGGTCGCCGCAGAAGGAGGCAATCCGCAGCGCCCTCTTCCGGTCATCTGGAGAACTGCAGCCTCAGAACAGTCCTGGAGAAGCTGGGTTCCTAGGTCCAGGCTAGGCAACGCTGCTAGTTGTCAGAGCGTGGTAGTGATTCCTCTGCCATGCATTCGCTCACCTTAACTATTCACAATATTATCCACCAGACCACACGTTAGGTTGTCCACAGGTTCACCCAAACCCACTGCAATATAGATTATGATTGACTCTTTGGATCACTCAGCCTACTGCACCTGCTATTTGAAAACGCTCATGTGACGATCAGGGCCACGGAAGCTGCTGAAATACCTAAAGCCCTCGTCTAATTATGCTTTGCCTTGGAATCCCATTATGACAATGTCCTCTCCAAGTCTGAGGACTGCTGGACAGGTATTTGGTAGCCAGTGGTGTAGCTTCACTTTCTGCATGGTCAAGCCTTGGAGAAAGCAGTGGTCCTACTTGCTCGTGGGCCTGGTACAATGAGGCTCTGCTTTGCATTGAAGCAGCAGGAGTATAGCCCTCTAGAGAATAGCGGAACTAGAAAACTTCTAGAACTGGCTACACTTCTGGAATTCCTCTCATTGGCCTCACAGTCACTACTCTGTCATGGTTTTCTTTCTCTGTCTTTAGACACTTCTTTTCAGAATCCATTATTGGAATTTGACCCTGCACGGTATCCCCAATGGCTTCAGCTACCCCTTATTGCTGATGGTTCCCAAATCCATACCTCCAACCAACCTCTCTCCAGACCTCCCCATTCAAATTCCCAGTCGTTTATCCCCTCATGTGAATGTCTACCAAACTTTACATACCCCATTCTGCCCTTGAAAACACTGCCCAACTTGTTTCCTGTCTGATGTTCTTGATCTAGGTGCACTGCATGAACGTACCCCCCACTTCCTCCAGCCCAATCTCTCAATAAGCTCCTGTTAGTCAGCTTGGGCTACCATAGCTAAACCCTACAGACTGGGTAGTTTGCACAATAGAAACGTATTTTCTCACAGTTTGGGAGGTGGTAAAGTCCAAGGTCAAGGCTCAGCAGAATTCATTTTTCTGCTGAAGACACTTCCTGGCTTGCAGACAGCTACTTTTTCAAGATGTCTTCACTTTGCAGGAAAAGAAACAGAGATCTCTTTTATAAGGTCATACATAGTCCTGTCAGATTAGGGTTCCATCATTATGATCTCATTTAACCTTACCTACTCTCCAAAATTCTGGTGTTACCAATGTGATAGTATTAGGAGGTGAGACTTTAAGAGGTGATTAGGTTGTTACGGCTTTCCTTCAATAATGGGATTGTAGCTCTTATGAAAGAAGTTTCAGTGGTGTTTGGCTTGCTTACTCTCCTACTCTTCTGACATGTGAGGGACAGTGGTCCTACTCTCTGGAAGATGCAGCAAAAGGGCCAGCAACTTGATCTTATTAATAGACTTCCTAACCTCCAGAACTGTGGGCGTGGTGGCGCCTGCCCTATGGCAGAACTGTAAGAAATAAATTTCTGGGGTTTTTTTGAGAGAGATTTTGCTATAGGGCATGTGCACTCATGGAGAGACAGAGACAGAGACAGAGAGACAGAAAGCAAAAAATTACCTCCCAGGGGGAATGACCTTGCCACAATTCTTTCTTCTCCATTCTTCTCTTGGGATTTTGGGCATGCATTCACACATGCCTGGTGTTTTTTTTTTATTTTTTATATTCTTGCTATAATGTGCATGCACTGGCCAGAGAGACAGAGAAAGAGAGATAGAACGTGAGAAATCACCCCCCAAGGGTGATGGCCACCTTGCAATTCATTCTCCTTCATTCTCCTCTCAGGATTTTGGGCATGCATGCACATGTGCCCGGTGTGAGTTTTAAGCCATTAGATCTGGGACTTGACCGTGGTTGACTATGTGGGATTCCAGTGACATAACCATTATGCCATCTTCTGGTCCTCATTTCTGTTATTTTTAAACTATGCAGTCTTGAGTATTCTGTTACAGCAACACGGAAGGATGATGATACTTTCTTTTTTTTTTTAAGAATTATTTTATTTAACTCTACTTATTATTATTACCATTATTATTTTCCAGTTTGATCAGAGAGAGACAGAGAGAGAGAGAGAGGAAGTGAGAAAGCAAGCCACCAGATCCGAGACCTGAACCGTGGTCAGCCATATGGGAGTCCAGCGCATTTAACTACCATGCCACTTGCCGGCCCCAGGATGAAGATACTTTCTAAAGGAAGTATTTCTGGATATAGTACATTGGGGAACAGAACTTTAATGTGAATGTTGGGTGGGACACAATTTTGTACCTACAGGCTCCCAAGTCAGATACCTCAGTATCAAGTGTTTCCTTTTCCTCATCCAACTGGTCAAAAAGTATTTCAGTTTCACATCTTACACTCTCAAACCCAACCCCACTTCTTCATGGCAGTCATACTCTTCTTTCACTGCCTTAACCAATGCCATCATCATTTATTGCCGTGTCATCTAGGCTTTTTAAAATTTTTACTTTTTATTAATTGACAGAGACAGGCAAAGAGACAGAGAAGGAAAAAATATACCCTGTAACGAGGCATGGTCATGTTGCAATCCCTTTTCGATTTCTCTGTCCTGTCAGGATTCTGGGCACTCACACAGAAATGCCCAGCATATATTCCAAGTTGCCAGGGTTGGGTATCAAGCCGTGGTCAGCCTTGTGGGATCTGGCTCCCCTGATCACTAGGCTACAGGCCCAGCCCCACCTAGCTCTCGCTTCTATCATTATGGTCTCTTAAGTCTAGTCCAGAGTCCTGTCCATAGGACAGAGCCCAACCCATCTCTCCAAGCTGATTTCATCCTGCCTCACCACCTACCCCCTACAACCTACTCTCCAGCTACTCAAAACTTCTCAGCTTTCTATTTTGTATAGCATTATTCTGTGATTGTTGGAGGGATTGTGTGAGTACCAGAGAGGGAGAGAGAGACAGAGATAAAGACCCCAATGGGGCATTTTTATGCCACAATAATTTTTCTTCCATTTCTTCATCCTTTCACTATTTGGGGTACACACACACACACACACACACACACACACATGCACACGCCTGGTGTTTGAAGCTGTTAGGCTGGGACTCAAACTGTGGTCAGCCATGTGAGACCTTACTCCTGAAGCATGGCACTTAACGTTTGCTCTCATTTTTTTTTCCCACCAAAACAAACTTATTCTTTAATTCCATTTCCCATGAACTTTCTGAAGTCCCCTCTGATAAAAACCTTACAATTGTAGGCTTTCCAACTCTTCCCTTTCTGGTTTTCATGCTATTGCTATTATACATTTTACTCCTGAATATATTACAAACTCCACAATAAATGTTTGTCACTCTTTTTGAAAATATAGCCAGTTATCTTTTACAGAGATTTAAATACTGAGAAAAAGTCTTATGTTTCACGTGTAGTTACTATTTCTGGTGCTCTTCATTCCTTTGTATAGATCCATATTTCCATCTAGTTTATTTTTCTTTTGCCTGATATTTCTTTTAAACATTTCTGCTAGTGGAAGACTGATAGTGATGAATTCTTTCATCTTTTATATGTCTGAGGATATCACACACACATGCACACGCCTGGTGTATCTTTGAAGCTGTTAGGCTGGGACTCAAACTGTGGTCAGCCATGTGAGACCTTACTCCTGAAGCATGGCACTTAACGTTTGCTCTCATTTTTTTTTCCCACCAAAACAAACTTATTCTTTAATTCCATTTCCCATGAACTTTCTGAAGTCCCCTCTGATAAAAACCTTACAATTGTAGGCTTTCCAACTCTTCCCTTTCTGGTTTTCATGCTATTGCTATTATACATTTTACTCCTGAATATATTACAAACTCCACAATAAATGTTTGTCACTCTTTTTGAAAATATAGCCAGTTATCTTTTACAGAGATTTAAATACTGAGAAAAAGTCTTATGTTTCACGTGTAGTTACTATTTCTGGTGCTCTTCATTCCTTTGTATAGATCCATATTTCCATCTAGTTTATTTTTCTTTTGCCTGATATTTCTTTTAAACATTTCTGCTAGTGGAAGACTGATAGTGATGAATTCTTTCATCTTTTATATGTCTGAGGATATCTGTATTTCATTTTCATTGCTCAAAGACATTTGCACTAGGTTGACAGCATGTGTTTTCTCGTAGCACTTTAAAGACATAGCTCCCCTGTCTTCTGATATGCATTGTTTCCAGAGAAATGAGGACCATCAGGAGGGCTTCACCTCTCCCCCAAATGTCTCTACAAACTCTCCTGTTTCTAAAAAGAAAGTAGTTTTTTAAAGAATTCTTTTTCATTTAATTTATTTATTTTAAATAAATGTCCCTTTGTCCCTCTGTCCCCCAGAGAGGGAGAGAGTAAGTGAGAGGAGAGAGAGAGAGAGAGAGAAAGAGAGAGAGAGAGAGAGAGAGAAAGTGAGAAAGCAAGCCGCCAGATCTGGGACTCGAACTGCTGTCAGCCATGTGGAAGTCCAGCACCCTTAACCACCATGCCACTTGCTAGTCCCAAGAAAATTTATTTTTAAACATTTACTTAGTTAATTTGTTTAGAATTATGCATTTTATTTTTATTTATCATTATTATTTTTTAATTAGACCAGAGAGAGAGGGAAAGTAAGAAAGCAAGCCGCCATGTCTGGAACTTGTACCACAATCGGCCATGTGGGAGTTCAGCACTTTAACCACTACACCACCTGCCAGCCCCCTTAGTTAATGTTTTTTTTCTGAGAGAGAAACAGGGACTCCTGAGCCAGCAGGTGGTGAGGTGGTTAAGGTGCTAGACACTCCCATGTAGACAACCATGGTTTGAGTCCCAGACCTGGTGGCTTACTTTCTCACTTTCCTTCTCTCTTTCGCTCTGTGTCTCTCTCTGGTCAAAATAAAAAAAGAAAAGAAAAAAAAATTCTCAATTTAAATATGTTAAATAATCTTTAAAAAAAAAAAAAAGAAAAGAAAAGAAACAAGGACTCCCACCAGGATCTTGTCACTACACAATCCTCCCATCCCTGGTTTCCACCCAGCTGGGATCATGGGTGCACCTGGCATGCCGAGCATGTTTAGGCTGACTTGGGAACTGAATCCAGGGCCTTCCGAAGTGCCACTGCATGTCAGCTACACTATCATGCAGTGGCACTTTATTGCCTGCACCACTGCAGCTGGGCCTGGAAAGTTTATTAATTTATTTTAGGTTTTTGCCATAGGGCATGTACACTTGCTGGAGAGAGACAGAGGGAGACACTGAGAGAGAAAGTGAGAAATCACTTCCCTAAAGGGAATGGCCAGGCTCAATCTCGTCTCCTCCACTCTTCTCCTGGAATTTTGGGCATGTACACACATGTGCCAGACTTGAGTTTCAAACTGCCAGGTCTGGGACTCAAACCATAGTGGGCCATGCAGAAGTCCAGCACTTTAACCAGTATGCCACCTGCTGGCTCAGCCCCTTTGTTTTGGCCAGATGGTGCATGCCCTTGCCAGAGAAGATGGCGCGTGATCGTGCCATATCCCCTCTTTCATTTCTCCATCCTGTCAGGATTTGGGATATGGATGTACATGTGCCCCACATGGTTTTGCAAGCTGCCAGTCTGGAATCCAAACTGTGGTTGCCATGTGGAATCCAGCTTCCTTAACCAGTAGTCATGGGGCCAACCCTTGGGAAGTCGTTTTTACTAGCTTGTGTAAGTGCAGTTTCATGAGCCAGCTTCTCATCTGCCCCAAAGCACACAAGATTGTTATCTATTGTATCCTTACTATATATGGAAATTATAAAAGTCCATGGTGGCTTCCAGAGCAGCAGTCAGTGTATTAGTGTGCGGGAATATCAGAGTTAGACATTCTATCCATTTTAAGCCCTTTCCGGGATGTGATTACCATTATCATGGTTATTTTTCTCTAAAGATTTTTATAAATTACAAATCAATATATACTCTTCTGGAAAAGTGAAGAGGAAATTACAGTGTAAGTTTTCAAAAGGTTAGTGTATGCTTAAGATGCATTTAGTTGTTGAAAGTTTGCTCTCTTTACAAACAAAATATTAGAAGAACACAAATTGCATTTCAAATTAATCAAAAGAAATGCATTTGCCTGTGATTTTCGAGAGCCACAAGATGGGAGAGTACTCTCAGGTAAAAGGAAAGTTCTGGACTTTTCCTTTTTTTTTTTTTTTGCTATAGGGTGCATGTGTTCCCTATAGACAGAGAGAGATAGAGAGACAGAAAGCGAGAAGTCACCCCCCCCAGGGGGGATGTCCACGCCGCAATCCCTTATCCTCCTTTCTCCTCTCGGGATCTTGGGCACGCACACGCGCCTGGTGTGAGTTTTAAGCCACAAGGTTCAGGACGAAAACCAAGATCAACTACATGGGAATCCAGCAACATAGTCATTACGCTAATTGCTGGTCCCCTTGGACTTTTCCTTCTGACATGTCCCAGGAGGTGGTCCAAGTGTTTGGTTATTTATACTACAAAAAAAGTATTATTTTTCCGAATTTTTATAGATTGAAAAAAACTAAAGTTTGGAAATATTAAGTATATTTATGAAGATTACATAGTTAATAAGCAGTAAAGTTTTGATCATCAACACATGTTGTATTCGAAAACACAAGAGGAGCCATCGTATAAGTAAATGGGAACTTTTTCTTTAAAGATTTTTTTTTTTTTTTGCTACAGGGCATGTACACTTGCCAGAGAGAGACACAAAGAAACTGAATGAGAAAGTGAGAAATCACCCCCAGAGGGAAGGCCATGCCATAATCCCTTTTTCTCTATTTGCCTCCTGGGATTTGGGGCACGCACACACATGCACCCAGTGTGATTTTCAAGCCACCTGGTCTGGGACTTGAATTGTGGTCCGCCATGTGGGAGTCCAGTGCCTTAACCACCACAGCACCTGCTGGTCCCAATAAACAGGCACTTGTAAGAATTCTCTACATAACCCCCATTTGTATCCTACAATTTTATAGTTATTTTGATAGGAAGATAGTATGAATATTCATTTATTCTTAGAGAATTTATTTATATTACTCCCCTTTGTCTAACTCAGTAGTTCTCCATCCTTAATATGCATAAAAATCACTCTATTGGGACCAGCAGTTAGCGTAATGGCTATGTCACTGGACTACCCTGTAGTCGACCATGATTCGAGTCCTGGACATGGTGACTTGAACTCACACCAGGCACATGTGCGTGCGTGCCCAAGATCCCGAGAGGAGAATGGAGAAGGGATTGTGGCATGGCCATCCCCCCTGGGGGGGGAATTTCTAGCTTTCTGTCTCTCTGTCTTTCTTGTGAACTCATGCGCCCTATAGCAAAACTTCTCCCCCCCCCAAAAAAAAATCACCCTATCCAGTTTATATGCAAATTTTGCCATCATTTTATAAGTCTTCTAGGGTAATTTTGATATAATTACATTCTTAACTTAGGCATTATCACATTTAAGGCATAAACTCTGGTCTAGTCATGGTGGTGTAAGTGGGTGTGCCCTGCTGTGCAAGGGCTGAGGCCGCACAGGAGCGTCCTGGCCCAACTTAAAACAGGCTATGTGTGGTAACGTGCCTGTGTGCTAGCTAACTGGGGTAGGAAGGGTTGTGACATGACAAGACCCTGTCCAAAATGCCACCCCCTGTAAAAAGAATATAATAAAATATGAAAATCCTAAATACTGGGGCCAGCAGGTGGCTTGGTGGTTGGGATTCTGGACTCCCACATGGCCGACCATCGATTAGTCCTGGACCTGGTGGCTTGCTTTCTCACTTTCCCTGTTTCTCTCTCTCTCTCTCTCTCTGTCTCTCTGAGATGTGCACACATGGCCTATAGCAAACTTTAAAAAGTAATAATAATAATAATAAATATAAATAAACACATACTTTAAAACCCCCTACATTCTAAGTAGAATGTACTATATTATTTCCGTTCTATTATATATCTCTGATTTTCAACAATAGTTCCCAGTCCTTTTGGAAAAATTTAATAATCGTGAACACACTACTGTGGGAAAGGGTATGGTTGCCATGTTTATAGGGTTTCACTTTCAGCCATAAAAGGAGTGTGACTAATGTAACTGAAGAGCTTAAATTCTTTGCAGTAAGGAATATGACTTCTTAAAAGATAAAGGTAAGCACAGAAATTTAAGCCAGCAGCTCTCAAACTTTAGAGTGCATAAGAATCACTTAAAAAGCTTGTTTTAAGTGTATATTCTTTAATGGGAGTTCTGATTTTTGGTAATAGAAAGCACCTTACATCAGACTATGCCTTCCTCAGATAACAATAAACTATCATACACTCACACACACACGCTAACACCCAGTTATTTGAAGACACTAAAAAGTGGTTAAAAGCAGGCAGAAACTGAAGTAAGTTCTAGTCTTTAATGAAACTATTTGATGGATAAGCATTGAGTTTACAAGACTATCCCTTTATTTTTGTGTGTGTATCTGGCAATGTTGGGCTGCATTCTGACCACTGTGAATGATGACTGTGCAACCACTGGGAGGTTGCCACTGTGTGGCAAGATGTTCTTTAAGAAGGTCATAAAAGGCAGAAACTCATGCAGTGTTGTTCTCCTCATCCAAATGTTGATTCCTTTGTAGTTTTGGTCTGCTTTTACTTTTTCTCTAAAGCTTTTAGCCAGTATTTTGGATTTTTTTTTGGTCATAGTCTGTGTACACTCACCAGAGAGAGACAGAGACAGAAGGAGGGAAAGTGAGAAATCACCCCCAGGGGGGATGGTCACAATGCAATCCTTTCTCCATTCTCTTGGGATTTTTGGGTACATGTGCACATGTATCTGGTGTGTTTTTCAAGCCACTGAATCCGGGACTCGAACAGTGGAATTGGCTGTGTGGGATCTAGTGCCTTGACCACCATACTGCTTACCGGCCCTTTAAGCCAGTCTTTTTTTTTTTTCCTAAATAATTATTTATTTAATTTTATTTATTCATTCACTTATTACTTTTTTTTAATTTGACCAGACAAACACACACACACACACACACACACACACACACACACACA
>NW_006159844.1:4157436-4159850 GCF_000334495.1 Tupaia belangeri chinensis | reverse complement strand
AACGAAAGCCGCCAGGTCTAGGACTCAAACCGTAGTCAGCCATGTGGGAATGTCCAGTGCCTTGACCACCACGCCACCTGCTGGTCCCTTTGCCAGTCTTTTATTTTTTGTCTAGAATTTATAGTTATCTGGAAAAGATTTGCTTAAACAGGAGCTACTTTGTCATTACAAAAAGCAGAGCCCCATTTAAACATTTTTAATCTTTTTGTATCTTTAGTTTTTGCTTGTAGAACCTTACAGTTAGGTTTTCCTTGTTCTTGTTCTTTTGACTTTTGTTATAGGGTGTGTGCGCTCATCAGAGAGACAAAGAGAGACAGAGAGACAGAAAGTATGAAATCACCGCCCAGAGAGGATGGCCACACTGCAATTCCTTCCCCTCCATTCTCCTCTCAGGATTTTGGGCATGCGCCTGGCGTGAGTTTCAAGCCTCAGGGTCCAGAATTAAAACAATAGTTGGCCATGTGGGAGACCAACGACATAACCATTGTGCCATCTGTTTGGCCCCCAGTTGGGTTTTTCTTTTTACCCAAAATAATGATTTTGTATTTTCGATTCAGTGTTTAGTGTCTTTAAAGTAAGATTTTTAGAATTATTTTATTAATTATCATTATTATTTTAACTTGCTATAGTCATTAGAGAGAGAGAGAAAGGGAAAGTGAGGAAGCAAGCCGTTAGGTCTGGTACTCGAACTGTGGTCGGCCATGTGGTAGTACATTGCTCTAACTAGCACCACACCACCTGCTGGCCTCAGTACTTTTTCTAGTTGTCCAATATATATATTTTTAATTTCGGTTCTTTTTCCTTATTTTCCAGCCCTCTTGGTTGTTGGGTAGTTTTTCTTTTTTTTAGTATTCTGTTTTAACATTGCTATTGGTTTATTTGTTGTAACTTTTAAAAAGTGGTTTCTCTAGAATTTATAATATACAACTTTAACTTACTTAGTTCACTTTTAAATATGAGTAATGAGCACTTCACATATAGCATAAACAATTCCTAATAATATAATTCATTTTTTCCTTGATATTATTTCTGTTGTCATACATTTTACTTCTAAATATGTAACAAACAGTTCATTATTTTAGAAATAAACTTAAACCCCAGGGAAACTGTCTTTCATATCTACTTACATATTTATCTTTTTTGGTGATCTTCATTTTCTATTTTTCATTGGTTATTATTTTCTTTTTGTGTGAAGAACTTACTTTATCATTTTTTTCTAGTGCAAGTCTACTGGCAATAAAGTCTGTCATATTTTATTAGTCTGAAATGTTTTATTATGCCTTCCATTTGAAGTATATTTTTGTTGGATATAGAATTCTAAGTTGACAATTTCCTTTCTTTCAGAATTTTAAAGTTGTTACTTCATTGACTTATCTTTATGGTTTTTTAAAAAATAATTATTCACTTAATTTTTATTTATCTTTCATTGACTTATCTTTATGGTTTTTAAAAAAATATTCACTTAATTTTTATTTATCATTATTTAAAAAAAAAACATTTTCCAGAGAGAGAGGATAAGTGAGAAAGTAAGCCACCAGGTCTGAGACTTGAACTATGACAGGCCATGTGGGAGTCCAGCACCTTAACCATCATGCCACCTACTGGCCCCAATCTTTATAATTTTTTTATGAGAATTCCCATATTGTTCTTTTTTTTGCCAGAGAGAGAAACAGAGAAAGGGAAAGTGAGAAATCACCTCCAGGTAGGATGGCTACACTGCATTCCCTTCTCCTCCAATCTCCTTTGAGGATTTTGTGCACATGCACCCATTGTATTTTCCAAGCCTCTAGGTCCAGAACTTGAACCATGTACTTTGTCATGTGGGATCCAAACACCTTAACCACCATGCCACCTGGCTGGCCCTCCTATGCTATTCTTAATTTTGCTTTTCTGATTTTTTAAAAAATACTTTTCTTTTTGTCACTTTTGACAATTTGTTTATTGTTTGCCTTCATTTGATATTCTTTGAGACTATATGTTTGAAGTTTGTTGAATTTACTGAATATGTGGACTTATAATTTTCACCAAATTTAGAAAATTTTTGACCATTATTTACATTTTATTTGTTCCTTCTCTTTTTAAAAAAAATTATTGGGACTAGCAGGTGGTATGGTGGTTAAGGTGCTGGACTTTCACATTACTGGCTACAGTTCAAGTACCAGGCCTACTGGCTTGCTTTCTCACTTTCTCTTTCTCTCTGGTGAATTAAAATAATAGTAATAAAAATTAAGTAAATAACTTTAAAAAAATTATTTATTTATTAAATTTTTGCTATAGGGCCTAAAGAGAGAGAGGGCAAGTGGGAAATCACTCTCCAGAGGGTATGGTCATGCCACAATCCCCTCTTCATTTTCCTCTTGGGATTTTGGGTACATGTACACACACACACACACACACACACACACACACACACA
>NW_006159844.1:4138996-4157330 GCF_000334495.1 Tupaia belangeri chinensis | reverse complement strand
CCAGTTATAAGGATACTATACTGCAGGGCCAGCAGGTGGCATAGTGGTTGAGGGGCTGGAGTCCCACATGGCTAATTACAGTTCAAGTCTCAGATCTGTAGCCTCGTTTTCTCATCTTCCTTCTCTCTCTCTCTCTCTCTTTCTTTCTGTCTTTCTCTGATGAGCACATGTGCCCTGTAGCAGATTAAAAAATAGTAATAATGATAAATACAAATAAATAACTCTTTTGTTTAAATATATTTGATTTGTTTACCAATAGATGCATACATGTATATATTTACAAAGAAACATTTACACTATAGACACTTTTCTTATTACTAGTTTTGTTTAGTATCACTTTTTTTTGCCTTTATTTGTTTCATGTTTTTATTACTATGGAGTAACAAAAATAAATTACATTACAAATGTTTAAACATCAGATTGTATAAATATTAGATCATATAAACATTTTATTATTATTTATACATTTATTTACTATAAATCATTTAGATTGTAAAGATACTTTATCCAGCGTGATATACACCTCAGTCCAGCCCAGTTCAGAATACTATACACATCCTCATCAACAAATAATAAACCATATCTGTGTCTCACAAATGTCTTACCTACCTATTTTTTTCCCTGAATTTCCTTTCCTGTGCTCTTCCCCTCCCACATTCTTTCCACTTTGTCTCTGGTGTCCATAAAAATTTTCAATACTTTTATGTCCTCCAGTCTTTCTGTCTCTACCATAGAGTGTGGATAGTCGGTATATGTTAAGTCTTTCTTTCATATTCTGACTTGCTTCACTCAGCAACAAATCTTCTGATTCGTCCACTTTCTATCAAATTCCAGTGCCTTGTTGTTTTTTATGACTGAGTAGTATTCCATGGAGTATATGCTACACTTTTTCAGTCCATTCATCTATTTATGGACATTTGGGTTGGGTCATTGTCCTAGCAATCATGAATAAAACTGCAATGAATATAGATGTGCAAGCGCTTTTCTGACTGAGCATTCGCCTGCCCTTTGGGTAGATTCCCAGGAGTGGAATTACTGGATCATATGGTAGTTCCATTTGAAGGTCTTTGAGGAACCTCCATATTGTTCTCCACAATGGCTGGAACAATTTACACTCCCACCAACAGTGTAGGAGTGTTCCCCTTTCACCACATCCCCTCCAACACTTATCATTTTTGTTTTTTGAGAGGTTTTTGCTATAGGGCACATGCACTCGCCATAAAGACAGAGAGAAATAGAGACAGAAAGCAATAAATTACCCCTCCCGGCGGGGGTGGGGATGGCCATGCCGCAATCCCTTCTCCTCCATTTTCCTCTTGGGATCTTAGGCATGGACACACATGCACCTGGCATGAGTTTAAGTCACTGGGTCCAGGACTCAAACCATGGTAGACTACATGGGAGTCCAGCAACATAGCCATTATGCCAATTGCTGCTTCCCATTTTTTTTTTTTTAATTTCTGCAATTCTGACTGGGATTAAGTGGTATCTCATTGTGGTTTTGATCAGCATATCCCTTATAATGAGGGATGTTGAGTAAATACCATATGCTTTTTGGCTATTCATATGTCTTCCTTAGAGAGTTATTTATTCAGCTCATTTTACCATTTTTTAATTGGGTTAATCTTTTTCTTCTGGGTAAGCTGCTTGAGTTGCCTATGTATTCTGGTTATCGGTCCCTTATCTGAGGCACAGTTAACAAAAATTCTCTGCCATTTTGAGGGTTGTCATTTCACACCAATTACGGTGTCCATTGCTGTGCAGAAACTTCTTAATCTGATGTAATCCCACCTGTCTATTTTGGAAATTATTGCCTGTGCTTTGGGATTCTTACTTAAGAAGTCTTTGCCTCCCCCAATGTCACCCAGAGTTTCCCGTGTTTTCCACCAGTAGTTTTATAGTTTGTGGTCTTAGGTTTAGATCTTTGATCTACTTTGAGTTGATTTTTTAAATGGTGACAGATAAGGATTCATATTCATCTTTGTGCAGGTGGATACCCAGTTTTTCCAGCACCATTTGCTAAAGAGGTTTTTCTTTTCCCACTGGATCGACTGGCACCATTAGTCAAAGATGAGTTGGCTGCATGTTTTGGAGTTTATTTCTGGAGTCTCTATTCCATTGGTCCTCATTTCTGTTTTTGTGCCAATACCATGCTGTTTTGATTATCACAGCTTTGTAATATATTTTGGGGTCAGGAAGTGAAATGCCACTTACTCCACTCTTCTTGCACAGAATGGCTTTGGCAATATGTGGTCTTTTATGATTTCAGACAAATTTTATGATTGTCTTTTCTAGATCTGTTCACTAAAGAAACAGAGGGGGAAGGGTGAGAAATCACCCCCTGGGGTGGAAGACCACACTATAATCCCTTCTCCTCCATTCTTTCTGGATTTTGGACATATACACACATGTGCCCAGTGTGATTTTCTTTCTTTCTTTATTTTTTTAAAGAATTATTTTATTTAACTTTATTTATCATTATTGTTACTTTCCAGTTTGATCAGACAGACACAGAGAGAGAGGGAAAGTTAGAAAGCAAGCCACCAGATTCAGTACTTGAACCATGGTCCGCCATGTGGGAGTCCAACGCCTTTAACCACTACACCACCTGCTGGTCCCGAGGTCTTTGACTTCTTTGGTTAGTTTTATTCCTAAATATCTTATACTTCTTATGACTATGGTAAATGGGATTACTTTCTTCAGTTCTGTCTCTGTCTGCTTGTTGGTCATATATAGAAACGTTATAGATTTTTGAAAGTTAATTTTGTTTCTTGTCACTTTACTGTATGTATTTATTACTTCAAGAAGTTTTGTCGTGGATACTATTGGATCTTTTATGTATACAATCATGTCATCTGCAAACAGAATTAATTTCAGCTCTTCTTTCACTATTGGAATGCCTTTTTTCCCCTTCTCTTGTCTGATCACATTGGCTAGGACTTCCAGTACTATACTGAATAGGAGAGGAGAAAGTGGGCTGCCTTGTCTTGTACCAGTTTTTAGTGGAAAAACTTTCAGTTTTCCCCCATTCAGTATAATGTTAGCTGTAGGTTTTTCAAAGATGGCTTTTATTATGCTGAGAAATGATCCTTCTATGCCAATTTTACTGAGAGTCTTAATCATAAAAGGATGTTGTATTTTGTAAAATGCTTTGTCCGCATCAATTGAAATGATTATATGGTTTTTATCTTTCTTTCTGTTAATAAGGTGTATTACATTTATGGTTTTGCATATTTTGAACCACCCTTGTATTCCTGGAATAATGCTTACATGGTTGTGATGAATAATCTTTTCTATATTGTGTTTAATATGGTTCGCAAGTATCATGTTGAGAATTTTTGTATCTATATTCATCAGAGATATAGGTCTGTAGTTGTCCCATCGTTTCTGTTTTGGGAATGAAGATAATGGGGGCATCATCAAATGAATTTGGAAGGGATTTTTCCTTTTGGATCTCTAGAAACAGTGTGAGTACTCTTCTTTAAAAGTTTTGTAAAATTCAGCAGTGAAGCCATTGGGACCTGGACTTATTGTTGTTGTTGTTGGGAGGTTATTTACTACTGATTCAATATTCAGTAGACCTTGTTTTAGGTCTATTCAGGTTTTCAGTGTCCTCTCGAGTCAACCTTGGTAGATTATACATCTCCAGGAATTTGTCCATTTCATCCAGGTTTTCTTGTTTGCTGGCATATAGTGGCTCATAGTATCCTCTAATGATATCTTGTATTTCTGTTATGTCTGTTGTAATGTTGCCTGATTTATTGCAAATTTAATTTATCTGGTTCCTTTCTCTCTTCTTCTTAGTTAGTCTAGCTAATGGTGTTTCAATCTTCTTTATCTTTTCAAAGAACCCACTTTTACTTTATTTTCTGTATCATTTGCTTACTTTTTATTTCATTTATTTCTGCTCAAATCTTTATTATTTATTTTTTCCTGACTTTTTTTGATTTTTGTTTTGTTTTGTTTTTCCAATTCCCTGAGGCATGATGTTAGATTGTCCTCTTGCCACCTTTTCATCTTTTTCTTGTGTACACTAATTGCTATGAACTTCCCTCTTATGACTGCTTTTGCTGTGTCCCATAAATTATGGAAATGTATACTCATTATCATTTGTTTCCATGAATCCTTTTATTTCAGTCTTAATCTCTTCAATTGTCATGAAGTCATTTAGAAGTAGGTAATTTAGTTTAGACAGAGAGACAGAAAGCAAGAAATCACCCATGGGGGGGATGGCCATGCCGCAATCCCTTCTCCTCCATTCTCCTCTCGGGATCTTGGGCACGCACGCACACACACCCGGCGTGAGTTTAAGCCACCGGGTTCTATCATGTGATCAGTCGTTGAGAAAGTACCATGCGGGATTGAGAAAAATGTATATTTTGTGTCTTTTTGGGTGCAAAGTTCTATAGATATCTATCAAGTCCATCTGATTTTATGGTATCATTTAGGTCCTGGATCTCTTTGCTTATTTTTTTTGTCTCAGTGACCTGTCTAAAAGAAATAATGGGGTATTGAGATCTCCAGCAATTATGGTGTTACAGTCTATCTCTCCTTTTAGATCTAATAGTGTTTCCTTTACTTGCATTATATCAGATGAGAGATCTGGTGTTAGCCTAATGGGATAGCGTTTGTAGATGATTTGACCTTTCTTTCTTGCCAATCTTAGTATCTTGTCTTTTTTGGTCATTTTGGTCAATCTAACTATAATGTTGTATGGAGAGGATCTTCTTGGGTTGATTCCACTTGAGAATCTTTGTATTTCTTGGGTCTGTATGTTTGAATGCCTCTTTAAACTTGGAAAGTTCTTCCAGGATTTTGTGGAATAGATTAACCATGCTCTTACTAGTTTCTTCACCTTGTGGGATACCAATTATTCAGATAGTTGGGTGTTTCATGGTATCTAGTATTTCTCATATGTTATCCTCAGTTTTCTTGACTGTTTTCTCAGTATTTTTGATACTTTTTTCTAGGTTAGAAGTTTTGTATTCTACTTCCAAAATTCGATCTTCTGCATGGTCTAACCTGATTTTAATACTTTTGAGGGAGATTTTAATTTCTTATATTATAGCCTTCATATCTAACAGTTCCATCTGATTCTTTTTTATGGTGTCCATTTCTTTCATATCATGGAAGGTCTTCCTCATCTCTTGGAGCTCAGTGTCTCTTTTCTCTTGCATCTCATGGAATTTTGTTACCATAAATATTCTAAATTCTTTCTCTGACATTTTGATAATATCTTCTAATATTTCTTTACATGGAGACAAGTTACAGTGTTCCCTTGCTGGAGATGTGTTACCTGATTCTCTCATCCTTGAGGCTCTTCTCTGATTTTTAGTCATTTGGTAATGTATTCACTTCTGCCTAACTTGTTGGAGAAGGATTCTATGACTGTGAGCTTGTGTGTTTCCCTTACTGTGAAATAATTTGGCCCTATTATCTCCCTTTTACTGTGTTCTCCAGTGTGAGAAAAACACGAGGAGTTTTGCAATCCAATTTATGAAGGGGGATTTCATTATTTTTGCAACCACTACAGTGAGGTGCAAAGAATTCTCTAAAACTTACAATGTTCAGATGTTTAGCTACTATGTACCTAGTTGTCTCTAGGCAGTGGGTAAGGGCTGAGCAGTAAAACAGGAGAGTAAGGTAAAAGAGAAAGAGTAGGAAATAGAAAGAGAAAGAAAAGAAAAGAAAGAAGAAGAAAAATACTATAAGAAAAAGAGGGAAAAATTAGAAATCACATCACAGAAAATGAAATTGGGTTAAAAATGAAAAACTGTGCAGCGTGCCAACACAGGCAGAGTTGGAGAACACTGTAGGCTTTCTGTCCTAAGTCCAAATAAATAACTCTTTAAAAAAGAATACTACACTGATTGAAGTTTTTCTATAAATCATTGAATTTTGTCCATTTTTTCCCCTTCTGCTCAAGTTTAGGAAGATTTCATGGCTCGTAAATTTGACCCTTGAATAATGTGGAGGCTATGGGTATCAACATCCCATGCAACTGAAAATCTGTGTGTAACTTTTGACTCCCCCAAAACTTAATTACTAATAGCCTGCTGTTGGTCAGAAGTTTCACTGATAATATAAACATTTATTTAATACATATTTTGTATATACATTGTATACTGCACACTTTCTTAAAAATAATTTACTTTATTTTATTTATTATCATCATTATTTTTAATTTTTTTTTTGAGAGTATTTTTTTCGCTATAGGGCGTGTGCACTCTCCAGACAGACAGAGAGAGACAGAGAGACAGAAAGTGAGAAATCATCCAGTAGGGGGGATGGTCATGCCACAATCCCTTCTCCTCCATTCTCCTCTCGGGATCTTGGGCACGCACGCACACGCACCCAGCGTGAGTTCTAAGCCACCGGGTCCAGGACGCAAACTGCGGTCGACTACGTGGGAATCCAGCGACATAACCATTACGCTAACTGCTGGTTCCCATCATTATTTTTTCACATGAGCTCACCAGAGAGAGAAAGTGAGAAATCAAGCCACCAGGTCCAGGACTCAAACTGCAGTTGTCCATGTGGGAAGTCCAACACCTCTACCACCACACCACCTGCTGGTCCCTATATACTGCATTCTTACAATAAAGTAAGCTAGCGAAAGAAAATGTTATTTAAAAATTATAAGAAAGAGACAATACATTTACAGTAGTGTATTTTCCTATATACTTCTTGAAAAAAAAATCTGCATGTAAGTCAATCTGAACAGCTCAAACACATGATATTTAGAAGTCAATTCTATTCAAGTTTACTGATGTTACTTCCTGTCCTGTCTAGTCCTTTTTGTTTAATTTTCAAGTTTTTTTTTCTTGCCACAGGGCTTGTGTGCTTGCCAGAGAGAGAGACAGAGATAGTAAAGAAAGTGAAAAGTAACCCCCCACCCCCACCCTAGAGAGATGGCCATGCTGCAATCCCTTCTCCTCCATTCTCCTCCTGGGATTTTGAGCACTCACGCACACATGCTTGACATGATTTTCAAGTTTTCAGGTCCAGGATTTGAACTGCAGTCAGCCATGTGGGAGTCCAGCGCCTTAATTATCATGCTACCTGCTGGCCCCAGTCTAATCTTTTAAGCTCATCTAGTGAATTCATTAATTCAGATATTATAATTTCAAATATCTAGAGGTTCTCTTTGCTGATTTTCAAGTATTTTAGTTCCATACTCATTAGGTTTAGGTTTTCCTTTAAATCCTTAAATATATTTATAATAGCTGTCCTAAAGTCTAATCTTCTAGGGCTGGCAGGTGGTGTGGTGGTTGAGGCTGTGGACTCTCACATGGCTGATTGTGGTTTTAGCCCTGGACCTGGTAGCTTTCTTTTGTTCTCTCTCTCAGGTCAAATTAAAAAATAATAACAACAAATAAAATGAAATTTTATATATATACATATATATATTTATATATACATATACATATATATCCTAACTACTAATCCCATCAGCTTTATTATTTGTGGATTTCTGTTTATTAACTTTTCTTCTGGTTATGGGTTACATTTTCCTGATTCTTTCTTCTTTTTTTTTTTTTTTTTTAATTGCTAGGGGGGGGGTGTGCTTGCTGAAGAGAGACAGAGAGAGAGAGAAGGAGGGAAAATGAAAACAATACCTTTCAAGGGGGATAACCACTCTGCAATCCTTTCTCCTCATTCTCCTCTCAGGTCTTTGGGCATGCATGCATACATGCCTGGTGTATTTTTCAAACTACTGGATCCAGGACTTGAATTATGTAGTTCAGGGGACCCAGTCATCTTAACCACCACACCACCTGGTTGGCTCCCTGATTCTTCATGTGGCTGAGGTGATCATTGAACACTGTTCATTGGTTTCTCTTTTCTCAGAGGTCCCAGTTTCAAACCGTTTGTGATCCAGTGTCTGAAAAGCCATTTTGTGTATTTTGTCTAGTTTTCTATTTGCATACAGTGGGAGGGAGTATTTGGGACTAGTTAATCATGGTTGGAAGTGGAACCAGTGACCTATTTTTCCCCCCTGGAAATCTTCAAAGCAAGAGCTAGAGTTCATAGAGTCACATATGAGCATAGAACAGACAGAATTAAATTTGGGGTGACAAATCTTTTTCCTCCCAGGAGGCAGCTGGAGAAAATGGTTATGTAAGTCCCAGCACCTAAATCCATCCTTGCTTCTAATTTCCTCGGCAAAGATAAGATGACATGCTAGAGGGGCCGGCAGGTGGTGTGGTGGTTAAGGGTGTTGGACTCCCATAAGGCAGACAGCAGTTCTAGTCCTGAACCTGGTGGCTTGCTTTCTCACTTTCCCTCTCTCCCTTGGTCCCTCTCTGGTCAAAATAAAATAAATAAATAAATAATATTAAATAAAATAATTATATAATTTTATATATATATATATAAAACATGCTAGAGGGACCAGCAGTTAGCGTAATGGCTATGTTGTTGGACTCCCACGTAGTCAACTGCGGTTCGAGTCCTGGACCCAGTGGCTTAAGCTCATGCCGGGCACGTGTGTGTGCGTGCCCAAGATCCTGAGAGGAGAATGGAGGAGAAGAAGTGGGTCATGAATCAGATGGTGAGCTTTTTCAGTCACGATTCAATTAGAGAAGCAGGGCCACTAGGAAATATGGGTAGAAAATATACAGAGACTAGAGAGATAGAAGATAGACAGACATATTGAGGTATTTATATCCCAGATACATATTTTACACACACACACACACACACACACAAAATAGAGCCCTTTTGTTAAAAGGACTTTATCTCAGTTACAGGAGTTGGTCTACAAGTTTCTACAAGGTTGTTGCTTTCACTTCTGAGGTTAAAGCTCAACGCTCATAGTACAGGCTGTTGGGAAAGAAAGACAGATGTCAAATACAGGAGAAAAGGACAAGCTAGAACCTACAAGGATGACCTGAAACCCACAACGAACTGACTCTGATCTTGACAGTGTGGGTATCCTGCAGGAGGAACTGGTGCCCCTGGTCTAAGAGTTAGAGAAGCTGAGGAAGGGTACAGGGGCATATGCTGTTGCAGATCAATAGGTGAGGGAGAAGGTAAGTGACAATGTGTGTGCACTACTGAAAAACAAAAACAAAAATAAACACTGCTGGGACCAGCGGGTGGTATAATGGTTAGATCACTGGACTCCTGCATAGTCAACCTCAGTTCGAGTCCTGGACCCGGTAGCTTAAAACTCACACCAGGTGTGTGTGTGTGTGCATTCCCAAAATCCCAAGAGGAGAATGGAAGAAAAGAGATTGCAGTGTGGCCATCCCCATTGGGGAGTGATTTCTCGCTTTCTGTCTCTCTTTGGCTCTCCAACAAATGCACGTATCCTATAATAAAAATCTCTCTAAAAAGAATGAAAAAAAAAAACTTCTGCTCCATTTTTGCCTTTAAAATCTCACTCAAGAATATATCTGTGGTCAGTGCTAAGTGGAAACATATAAGAAAGAATTTTGAGAAATACATTATAATTGCCTGGCCAACTGACACATTACAAAGCCGCCACAGAAGTGCATGTTTCCAAGGAAACTGCTTGAGTTCCTTGGTACAAATCAGCAATTACTTATTTATTACTTATTTGTTAATGTTTTTGCCGTAAGGCACATACACTTGCCAGAGAGGCAGAGAGAGACAGTGAGAGGGAAAGTGAGAAATCACCCCCTGGGGGGGATGGCCACGCCACAACCCCTTCTCTTCCATTCACTTCCTGAGATTTTGGGCACATGATGGACATGCTCTCAGAGTAAGTTTCAAGCCTCTAGGTCCAAGACTTGAAATAGTTGGCCATTTAGGAATCCAGTGCCTTAATACCATGCCACCTGCTGGACCCCCAAGTCAGCAATTATTAAAAGGAGTAATATGGAAACCCACTAAGAACAGAGATTGTTAAGCAGAAGGATCTTCAGGCCCATGAGGCTCAGCATCAAGGAGACCTTGCAGAACACAGTATTTAACATTAGTATTTTAACACTATATTAACACTAGTATTTAGCAGCTAGCCAGATACAAACAGCTTTCTGGATACAGAGGTTTAACTTCCAGTATAGTGACTTTACTATACACAGTGGAGATGGAATTTCTTTGCTTAGATTTTTCAGCTTTTCAATATTCTTTCCACAAGCCCTAGTGTCTGGTTCATGAGAATTGACATACTGGACTTCTGACAGAAAGGAAATGTCTACGGGGCCAGATGGTGATGCATTACACTCTGGGAGCCTGACCCACTACACTCTGGGAGGCTGACCCACATGGGGAGGTTCCCAGTTCACATCTGGACACCTCCCTGAAGGTCGGGTGCACTCACACCCATGAGTCTCTCTGTCTCTATCTCCATTTTTCTTGGCTCATAGAAGAGAGAGAGAAAGAAAAGAAAAAGAAAAAGAAAAGAAAAGAGAAAGAAATAAAACAAAATGAAAAATCTAACAACTGTGTGATAATGAGGGAACAAAGAAGATACCTACCTTGTTCATGGGGAAAACTGCACCTAGAAAGACCTTTGTCCTTCAAGGGTAATAGATAGAAAGCTAACTGCCATGGGGAGTATAAAAAGTCCAAAAATTGAAAATGGAGAAAATAGCATTAATGTGGGTAAAAAGAATAGACTTTTGGGGGAAAAATTCTGTAGGAATTGTGTTTCATATTCTCAATAAAAAAGTTTAAACTTATTCTCTGAACTAAGACACAAAAGGTGAGATAAAACAGCAGACTAAGAGAGAAAAGAGGATTGTGGAGAGGCAGACAGAAAGAAGAAAGGAATGGGGGCATAAGGAAATACATAATTAAACAATGAAACAGCGTATATTGAGTCTGTATTTAAAGCAGGACAACTCAGACATTTAAAAATAATTTTGACTTTTTTATATTGTGAGATATTTAAAAGATTACAAAAGTAGAGAGATTAACATAATAATCCCCATTTACTCATCACCCAATTTAGATAGCTACAAATGTTTTGTGAATCTTTTTATAAACTATCTCTTTTTTTAAATTCATCTTTGGACTAGAATATTTTAAGTTCTAATCCAAATATCCCAAATATAATATGAGTTCACCTATAAATATTTCAGCAAGTAACTGACATATAAACACATAAAGCCTTTCTTTTTCCTTCTTCTTTTAAAAAATGTAACATTTCCAGGACCAGCAAAAGGTATAATGGTTACACCTGGACTCCCACATAGTCGACCATGGTTCAAGTCCTGGACCCGGTGGCTTAAAATTCACACAGGCTGCGTGTGCGTGCGTGCCCAAATTTCCAAGAGGAGAATGGAGGAGAAGGGATTGCAATGTGGCCATCACTCACTTTCTGTTTCTCTGTCTCTCTCTGTCTCTTTGGTGAGTGCATGCATCCTATAGCAAAAATATCTCTTAAAAACAGGACAAAACAAAAATGTAACATTTCCATCATCACAATTAATAACACTAATAATTAGTTTACCTGATACTTAGACCATATTCCAACTTCTTCAGGTGTCTCAACACTTCCTTCAAGTAATTTGGCTTCTGTATTGAGAATCTGAACCAGATCGACACATTGCCTATAAGTGATATGTCTGTAAAGAGTTCAATTGACACAAGAGATCCAATTAGTAATATGAAGAAAATCCTCGAGCAGCCTGCTCAAATCACAAAGGAAAAAGAGACAGAAATGAAAATAGAGAGTGAGAAGTTAATGGTAATGGAAGCTGGATCATAAAGAGCCTAATTAGGAGTGGTTTTGCTTGTGAAGACAAATCATGAGAACTTGAAACAGAAGACAAAACCAAAGATATAATAATAATAATAAATAAGAATATGCTAAGTAAGCAATTGCGTCTGTAGACAGAAAAGTTTAACTATAAATTAACTAAAATACACCAATACTTTAACCAGGGATTCTTTTTTTTTTGAGACATTTTTTAAAAATTATTTTATTTTAACTTTATTTATTTACTCATTTATTTTATTTCATTTTGACCAGAAAGGGACAGAGCAAGAGAGAGAGAAAGTGAGAAAGCAAACCACCAGGACCGGGACTTGAACCATGGTCGACCATGTGGGAGTCCAATGCCCCTAACCACCATGCCACCTGCTGGCTCTGGGACATTTTTGCTATAGGGTGCATGTACTCGCCAGAGAGACAGAAAGTAAGAAATCACTCCCTGGGGGGGATGGCCACATCATAGTTCCTTCCCCTCCATTCTCCTCTCCATTCTCTCTCCCTGGGTTCAGGACCTGAAATGCTGTTGACCATGTGGAAGACTAACGATGTAACCATTATGCCATCTGCTGGTCCCAAGCCAGGGATTCTTAGCTAGATGTCTTTGATGTGCGAGTTTCAGAATATTAATGAAATATTTCAATTAGAGGAAAAATAAAAATGTGTGGCCATATTGTGTTTCCTACTCCTTGACATTAAAAATTCTTATGGAGATTTATTAAGATTAGAAGGTCTTAGTCTTTCTGTAGGTCTTATACCGTAACAAGATTTTATTGATATTAAGTTGTTGATCTCTCTAGGAAAATGCACAGATTATTTATGTTTACCAATACTACATTTTTTTTTTAACTAAAGTACCTCACTCTCAAGGACCAATTTCTCTTTCAGTTAACTATTGCTGTGTAATAAAATGTAGTGGATTAAAACAGTAGAAATTGGGGACCAGAAGGTGGCATGGTGGTTAAGCTGCTGGACACTCCCACATGGCCAACCATGGTTGGAATCCTGGACTTGGTGGCTTGCTTTCTCACTTTCTCTCTTTCTGTCTCTCTCTGGTCAAATTAAAATAAATGAATGTCTCTCTCTGGTCAAATTAAAATAAATTAAAATAAATGAATTAAAACTCACACCAGGCACATGTGCATGTGTGCACAAGATCTGAGAGGAGACTGGAAGAGAAGGGATTATGTTATGGCCATCACCCCCTGTGGGGTGATCATTTGCTTTCTGTCTCTCTGTCTCTCCACGGACATGTACCATAAACAAAAAAAAAAAACAAAAAAAAAAACAAACCAAACCAAACCAAACAAAACAAAAACAAATAAAAAAAACAAAAACAAAACTTTAAAAAAAAAAAAGAAAGAAAGAAGAAAAAAGGACACAAACGGGTCATCAGATGGTGTGGGTGGTTAAGGTGCTGGATCCCACATGCAGACTGCGTGATTTGAGTACTGGAAACAGTGGCTCGAAAATCACCCTTGGTGCATGTGTGTGTGTGTGCCCAAATCTTGAGAGGAGAAGGGATTGTGGCATGGCCATTCCCCCTGCTGGGTGATTTCTCACTTTCCCTCTCTCTCTGGCAAGCATACATGCCCTGTAGCAAAAAAAGAAAAGAAAGAAAAAAAAGAGACACAAATATCATCTGCAATTCCACTACTCAAAGTTTGGGAGTAATTCTGAGTTTTTTATTCCTGTGCATATTTTTACTTTATAGTAATTATAATGTACATAGAGTTTTATACCTTTATTTTTCATTTTATATTTATTTAATGAATTTTTTTGGGAAAGATTTTTAGCTATAGGGGATGTGCGCTCACTGGAGAGACAGAGACAGAAAGCGAGAAATCCCTCCCGGGGGGGATGGCCATGTCGCATCCTTCCCCTCTAATCTCCTCTCAAGATTTTAGGCATGTACGCACATGCACCTGACGTGTTTTGAGCTGCCAGATCTGGGAAGCAAATCATGGTCGGCCATGTGGGAGTCCAGCAATGTAACCATTATGCCATCTGCTGTTCCCTTCATTTTATATTTAATCATGAGTATTTCACAATGTTATTCCATGATCTTAAAAACTCTTCTAGGGACCAGCAAATGGTGTAATGGTTATATCACTGAGCTCCCATGTAGTTGACCAAGGTTCAAGTCTAGCACCTGGCAGTTTAAAACTCACACCATGTGCATGTGTGTGCATGCCCAAGATCCTGAGAGGAGAGTAGAGGAGAAGAGGTTGGATATGGCCATCCCCCTGGGAGGTGATTACTTGCTTTCTGTCTCTGTCTCTATGTCTCTCTAGTGAGCACATGCATCCTATCACAAAAATCTCTCTCAAAAAAAAAAAAAAAAAAGAAACAAAGAAAAGAAACACCTCTATCTCTTTCTTTCTTTTCTTTTTTTGGAGAGAGATACCTGCTTTAAGGTGCATCCATTTGTCAGAAAGACAAAAAGTGAGAAATCGCTCTCCAAGGGGATGGCTACATCATGGTCCCTTCTCCTCTATTCTCCTCCTGGGATTTGGGGCACACATGCATGTGTGCCTAGCTTGAGTATCAAGCCACCGGGTTCAGGACTTAAACTGCAGTGGGCCATGTGGGAGTCCAGTGCCTTAACCCACCACACCACTTGTTGGTCCCAACATATATAGTCTATTAAGTAATAGATGAACCTCTATTTATTTAACTACTACTTTCTGAATATCATTTTACCATTCCCCTCAATTTTTTACCTTCATAAATAATACTGTAATAGTCATGTCTATGTATATAGATTCTTTGCTTTATCTTTACAGTTTATCCATTTAGTTCTTCCATGAGAGACACGGAGAGACAGAGGGAGAGACCATCACCACTAACGGAGTTATTTCTCTGTGATCTATCCAGCCTCAGCCAGCCTGGATCACAAGTGCATGTGTGCACACCAACACGCACAAGGAAACCTCGGGACTTGAACCCAGAATCCTCCCATGTGGGTCCAACTGCCCAGAGCATTGCCTTAACAATGAGCCACCATCTGGCTCCTTGATATTTTTTTTTATAATTATTTTCTTGGGATAAATTCTTAGAAATGGGTTAACTGGGTTAGAAGGATGTGAATATTTTTATTAATTTTTTAGAGTTATTTTTATTTAACTTTATTTATTTATTCATTTATTTATTTTAACTTGACCAGAGAGGGACAGAAGAAGAGAGAGAGAGAGGGGAAGTGAGAAAGCCAGCCTCCAGGTCCTGGACTTGAACCATGGTTGCCCATGTGGGAGTCAGTGTCCTTAACCACCATGCCACCTGCCGGCCCCAAGGATTTGAATATTTTTATTAATCTTAATGTGTATGTATAGATTAATTCCAAAATACCGTGTCAATTAATATTTGCTCCTAACAAAGCATGTTTCATGAGACCTTGGCAATTTCTGGGTATTATAATTTCAAAGTTCTTCGAATATAAACAATTAAAAGGATACCTTATTATTTCTTTTTTTTTAAAGAATTATTTTTATTTAAATTTTTTCACCTTTATGAACAGGTTTAATGTAACATGGAATGCAAAGGGTTAGAACCATTAATAAATATTGAATTCTTAATTTCAACTGTAAAAAATAATTAAATAAAGTCGAAACAGGATAGTGACCAGAATAATAGTACTTTATCTACATAGAACTATATAAACTTTAAGTATAATGTTCCAATTATTTAAGTCATGTCACAGTTTACAAGATAATTTTGTTTATTCTACTTCTTTAAAAGACTGACCAGGTTGTTTGCCAGATTTAGGGTCTACAAATGTTGGACTGCACTATACAGAGTTATAACTAACTTATTCAACTTCATGTAAGGAAATCATCCACCTGTAAGTATATTCATGTATGTTTCTCTGAAACAAAAGTATTTAATTTTATGAATATAAGAAACAGCTTTATTCAATGTGTCCTTTTAAAAAAATTAGCAGTATGGATAGCGGCCATAATCTTTACTACCCGTACTCTTGACTACCAAGAAATGAAGCCTTTAGAAAAATACAATGCAAGAAAAGATTCAAGTTAAAAATATATTCTTTTGGTTAAAAATCATCATCCCCTTTGGAATAA
This sequence comes from Tupaia belangeri chinensis, assembly GCF_000334495.1. NCBI lineage: Eukaryota > Metazoa > Chordata > Mammalia > Scandentia > Tupaiidae > Tupaia > Tupaia belangeri. The sequence continues at coordinate 4,141,565 of NW_006159844.1, read as the reverse complement.
ATCGTCTGTAATCTAAATTCGCAGCAGCTCCCACCAGCCCAAAATAATCTTCTAAATGTCATTATACTTTTAGTATTACAGTGTTTTTGCCAGTCCAGTATTTATGGAGATCTCTCTGGGTTGCCAAAATATTTTAATTCTAGGAAGGGTATAAGCTTGCAGCATTAGCTCCTTTTACAGCTGTTTTTCTTTAAAGATTTTTACCTCAGAAACTTCTGAAACATGTAGTTTTCTTCAGATACTGTACACCCAAACTTCGTATAGAAACCGACATGCTGCGGTAGACATTCAAGGGTAATCTTGCACCAGTTCAGTTTCGTGCTCAGCGAAGCAGGAGTTGATAATAACAATTTGCCGAGCTGCTTTCCTCTGCACTCATCACTAACGACGTCTTCCACTCTTCCTCTCTTGGCACAGGAGTGGATGAATTTAGGTTCTATTATCAGAGTGGCTGTAGCGACCATCTGTCCTAGGGTCACATCTTCCACAACTGTAACATAATAATCTCCAGACTTCTTCATATGCTCAAAAGATTTCATAAATTGTTCAGGGCTGACAACTCCAGTCTCTGTCAGCTGACCCAATACCTTAAAAAAACCTCTGTTTAAGTCAGCAGTACAAAGAGGTCTTAAAACCAGACCTTCTCCAGGATGTGTTGGGGAAATAGCTGGAGAAAATGTAGCTGTATTCTGACTCCAGTCCACGTCTTTGAGTAGACTCGGGTCAAACATAGGCGTTTCATCAGGTTTCATCTTTTCAGTAAGACCGGTGGAGGCCCCGTTCCTCTCCAGTCGGACTCCGCCGCAGGAGTACACAGCCTATTTTTGTTTAATTTTTATTTATTCACTCATTTTATTTTAATTTTCCCAGAGAGAGAGAGAGAAAGTGAGAAAGCAAGCTGCCCAGTCTGGGACTCGAGCCATTGTCAGCCATGTGGGAGTGTCCAGCGCCTTAACCACCACGCCACCTGCTTGTCCCATCTTGTTATTTCTTAAAAATTATTTTCTTTTACTCATGATAGAACATTTTGTTCATGCAGGAGGCAGGAAAGAGAAACACCCCCCGCAGGAGCTGGCTGTGGTGCCATCCTCCTAGGTCCTCCAGAGGGGCTCGTTGGCACTCGTGCGCATGCTCATTAGGCTCCGGGCCAAAGAAGTTGGGGATTCCAGCCTCAGTTGCTATTTGAGATTTGACTTCTCTTAAGCAATGCATTACTGCTGTGCCATGGAGCTGGCCTGATACTGTGCTATTTAATTTGTGTTTCTTTGACTATTAGTGAAGTTGGATACTGTGAACTGAAAAAAGTCATAATTCAGATCTTGGAGGACCCAATTTTAGCTGAGGAAGTTTGAATACACTGCATTCAACAGATCACAAAATGTGGTTCAGGTTCAACAATGGGCAAGAACAATAACTTGACTTCATTCAAGATTGATTTTACTTTTCTTTTAAAAGTTTTTTTTGAAAATAATTATTTACTTAATTTTATTTCATTATTATTATTATTATTTTAATTCACCAGAGAGAGAGAGAAAGTGAGAAAGCAAATAGCCAGGTCTGGGACTCAAACTGCTGTTAGCCACGTGGGAGTCCAGCGCTTTAACCTCCATCCCACCTGCTGGCTCCCAAGGTTGATTTTACTTTGATTTACTCCTAAAGCAGCCAACACACAGGGCAAACTCCATACACGTGATAAAGACACAGCTAGGTAGACATGTCTTCCTGCTGCCTTCCTCATGTCTCAGGGAGCCACACTAGAAGTTCGGTTTCTCTTTTTAGCCTGCCTGGAGTGAAACGTAGCACGTAGATAGAGAAAAAATGACTCCTACTCCCCTGGCCACACCTGCACACCGTATGCTTCTCTCTACAGAGCAATTGTTCTGCTACATCATTCATGTCAATATCCGTGTTTCCGGCCTTGAAGTTCTTTCTGAGACAACATTAAGAAAATCTCTTAGAAACTTTCATCCTGCTGTCCAGCAAATCCGCCGGGCAGGTCTGACCTGGGCTAGCCCATTCTCTCTATTTCACATTGTCTGTCTCCCCCGACTGACAGTGAGCATCTTAAAGTAACCACAAATCGAGTCTTTTTCTGGATACTCTAAGGATACCTGTACCTATCGGGTCATTGGAAAAGTCATGACATATTTTTCTGTTTTTCTATGACTTTTCGGATGACTCAATATTTAATGTATATGAGAGTGTTTTAAGCAAAAAATATTCAGTAAGCATGAGATTTTATTCTTATTACACATAGTTATTTTGACTTGTCCTGGTTCTGAAGCTGATTTGGATAAATCTTTTCTTTATACCTTAGATTTTTTCTAGGGACTGGCGAAGTCTACTGGATTTTAGTAAGTATTATGCATCATTCATAGAGGACCTTAAATATTTGGAAAACACATTGGAACCAGACGATCAACATAACTTGTTTTGAAATTGTGTTTCCTGTGCATGAGGTTATTGTGGTTATTTCCTGTGTAATCCAGTCCAATGACACAGATTCTAATGGCCTCATCACATCTTAGATTCAGCAGAGTGAAATGTTACTGGGTTTATTTTTGTAGCC
>NW_006159844.1:4108534-4138984 GCF_000334495.1 Tupaia belangeri chinensis | reverse complement strand
TGACAAGTTTTTCCTCAAATCACATCCCTAAGTTCAGAAGCTCATTTCATTGACTGATCTTGTCTTTTGTGTGTGCGTATGACAGTCTTTAAATTTAACAAATTGCTGCATGTGATTTATTTTGAATTTAATTACAGAGCCACAATGGCACATATAATTATGGAGGTAAGTAGCAGCCAATTCTTTACCCTGAGGACTTGAGAAAGGCTGTAAAGTATAACATAGTCTTTATGTACCTTCTCTCCTCCCGGGGACTCAATGCTGACAAAGTATCAGAATATCTGTAAGAGGTCAGGATCTCATGCTGTGCCTGCCCCTTGCTCCTCATTCATGTCCATGCTAATGCAATGCTGTTCAACACCATTTGGGGAAATTCACAAAATCAGCCTGCTTGAGAAAAACCTTTCATCAAAGATGGGCTCCAAAGATTGGCTTAAAATAAGTAGCAATGTGACTTTTTTTGTTGTTGTTATAAAAGTTAAAACTCTAAAGTGCGCTTTTATACTCTGTGGGAAGAGACACGTGTCTCTGGAATAGAACAAGCAAATTATGAAAAGAAAAGAAATCTAACACAACAGTCCTCATTGATAACACCAGTCTTCATTTTTTTTTTTTTAAGAGAGACTTTTGCTACTGGGTATGAGTGCTTGCTGGAGAGACAGAGAGAGACAGAGAGACAGAAAGCAAGAAATCATCCCTCAGGGGGATGGTCACACCACAATCTCTTCTCCTTAATTCTCCTCTTGGGATTTTAGGCACACATGCATACACACCCAGTGTGAGTTTCAAAACACTGGGTCCAGGACTAGAACCATGGTTGGTCATGTGGGAGTCCAACGATGTAACCGTTTCTCTATCTGCTGCCCCCTCTTTTTAAGAATAACTTATTTTATTTATTATCATTTTTTAATTTGACCAGAGAGAGACAGAGAGAAAGGGAAAGTGAGAAAATAAACCACCAGATCCAGGATTCAAACTGTGGTTGGCCATGTGTGAGTCCAACGCATCAACCACAATGCCACCTGCCAGCCCCACCAGTCTTAATTCTGTATCATGCAACTAATGGGTTTCAAAATGAAACTTTAGTTCTCATTTATTCTCTGGTATTTTGACTGTACAAGTAATTTTCTGGGGTTCTTCATTGATTGAGAAGGTTTTACATCTTCTTAATGTTTTTCATATTGTTATATAATCTTAAATATTGCATGTGTCTTCTTATAGAAGTACATAGATAAGGACCATTTCTCTTACTGTGGGGCAAGTGCACTCATTAGAGAGACAGAGACAGTGAGAGGGAAAATGAGATATTACCCTCTGAGGGGATGCCCATGGGGAATCCCTTCTCCTTCATTCTCCTTCTGGGATTTGGGGCACACACACATATGCACCTGGCATGAGTTTCAAGCCGCTGGATCTCAAACTATGGCCAGCCATGCGGGAGTTCAGTGCCTTAACCGCAGTGCTACTGCTGGCCCTAGGTACTTTATATTTAATATCTAAAAAAAAAAAAAAATGGAAATAACCTCAGGTAATTAAGAGAATCAGTAAAGAAATCGTGATATATGTATATAATATGATAGTATTTGGTAATAAAAGGGAGCGTACTACAGATACACACAGATGAAAGAACATCCAAAGTCAGGGGCCAGAGGGGGGAGCAGTGGTAACACAGCTGGGTCCAAACAGGAAGGTCTTGCATTTGTGACCTGAGACTTTTCTCTCCATGCCAGGTGAAAATGCCTGTGATCTGGGCTGGCTGGAACTGGGGGTACATTACACTGTGAGGGCTCCATTAGGGGTGCCTCTCTTTCTCTCTTGTGAAAAGATAAAATTAAAAACTAGGGCTGGTCCTGAGGCCTAATGGTTAAGGGAGCTGGATTACACATGGCTGATAGTGGTTTGAACCCCAGCCCAGGTGGTGAGGGACAGGTCAGATGTGTGTGTGTGTGTGTGTGTGTGTGTGTGTGTGCACGCGCACCCCAAATCCTAACAGGGTGGAGAGTGGAGCAGAAGGGATGGTGGAGTGACTGTGCTCTATTGGAGGGTGCTTTCTTCCTCTCTCTCTCCCTGGCAAGTGAACATGCCTCTGACAATTTAAAAAAATTAAAAACAAAACAAGCCCCCTTTCCTCCCCCCAAAACACCAATATGCTGAGCTAAAAACGTCTTATACTGAAGAGTGCATATTTTCTAGTTCCATTTACGTGAAATTATAAATGTGCTGTCGTACTTAGAGATACTACCCCGGAGGACTGCTGTGCGTAAAGCACCCGTGCAGTGCCTGGTGCATGGCAGTGTCCTGTAATGGTGGTTCTTATCAGCTTCTCTAAACAATTAAGGTGTTCATTTTAAGTTTTGTTTTTGAGTTATTTAATTTTATTTATCTTTATTTTTAAAAATTGACAGAGAGAGACAGAGAAAGAGGGAAAGTGAGAAAGGAAGTCGCCGGGTCCAGGACTCAAACTGGGGTTGACCATGTGGGAGGTCAGTGCCTCAACCATCATGCCACCTACTGGCCCCCAAGTTTTTAAAACTTTTTTTGAGAGAGAGAGAAGCACCCCCGACAAGGTCTCACACCACCATCCCTCCCAGTTTTTCTCAGCCAGGGTGGCAGACACACACAGGGCTTGCCTGGAATGTTCGTATCAGTCAGACTGCAACCTTCCATATTGCCTGCAAAGTTCCCCATTGTAGATGAGTCAGGGGCTTTAGTATATTACAGAGCTGTGCGGCCAGCATAACAATCCAATTCTGGAGCATATCCATGAGCTCAAAAAGAAGTCTCGTGCCCACTGCTAGTCGCTTCTCATTTCCTACCCCCAGCTCAACCACTCATCTACTCAACCACTAATCCACTATATATACAGATTACATGTTCTAGACATTTCATATATGCGGAATTACACAGTTTGTAGTAAGTGATAATAGCGGCCACATAGCTGTATAAACCAGTACATTTCAATCAAGCCCTAGTGTCTTGAATAAAAAAAGGGAACAGTGGGGAACAGACAACAGAAATGACCACTGAAGGGTGAATAGAGTTGGTTGGTATTAATATTAGTTGAGAAAAGTACTTTGAATAATGGAATTAGAAGATATATAGGAAAGAGAGGCTTTCCTTGGCCCATCAGAATAGAGTCTTGGGGGGTGGGGGCAGCAGGTGCCATGGTGTTTAGGCTGCTGGACCCACCCACATGGCCAACCATGGTTTGAGTCCTGGACCTGGTGGCTTGCTTTCTTACTTCCCCTCTCTCTCTCTGTGTCTCTCTCTGGTCAAATGAAAATAAATGAATGAATATATAAAAATTAAATAAATAATTCTTAAAAAAAAAAAAAAGAATAGAGCCTGGGTTGTTAGATTGTGAAATCCAGTTCTGGAAGTTTCTTGACTCTTGGAAAGAAGTGTGGTGAATCAGTAACTAATATAGGAGGTGGTTAAAATCAACCAAAAGAAGAACGGTGGGTGAGGTTTGTCAGGAGGCAACCCTACCTCCCATTTTTCCTTTTTGCACTCTCGTTCTCTGCCCTTTAGCTTGCCTTATAGGTTCTTCTTGTGCTCGGATAGGGAAATGAGCCTGCTTAGCCAACCATCACTAAAGTACTAACTGAAGGACTTTTCTTTCCACTCTACCCATGAATATTTATATTTTTAATACCTGGAAAAAATAACGTTGAATTCTAAGAAATGTGTTTTAATTTGTGGGATTTAGGCACCATAAAGCACAGTTAAGAGAGATGCTTAGTGCAGGGGAAAATTTATTTTGTATTTTATTTGCATACAATGACTATTTTGAACACAACCTAAGAATGTTTTATTCTAAAAAGAACACTTTTTCTAACTTAATTCATTCCCAAAACCACTAATTTCTTTCTGGGATTGACATTTTTAAAATAATTATTTATTTCATTTTATTTCAATCATCATCATCGTCATTATTATTTTAATTTGCTACAGGGCACATATGCTCACCAGAATGAGACACAGAGAGAGAGAGTGAGAAAGCAAGTCACTAGGTCTGGGACTCGAACTGCAATTGACCATGTGGGAGTTCAGCACCTTGATCACCATGCCACTTGCTGGCCCCAGGATAGAGTTTTGGCTCAATCAAAGATTTAAAGTGATAAAATGTTTAGATAATTACATATGATGTCACTGTTTAACAACTGTGGAAACAAAATGGAGTGTTAGAAGACTAAATTAGGGCCGAGTAATGGCATAGTGGTAATGCAGCTGTACCCACAACGGAAAGGGTCTGGGTTTGTGCCCAGGGACCTCTGAGCACACGGGGAGGCATGTGTGCATGCCAGTGATCCAGGTTAGCTGAATTAGGGTGAATTGTGGTTCAGAAACCCTGTTAGGAATGCGTTTTCCTCTCTCTTTCTTATGAAAGAAAGAAATATACTCCTCTTAAAAAGACCAAAGGAGGGAGCAGCAGAAAGAACAATGATTACATTTCTGGACTCCCACGTAGGAAACTGCGGTTTGAGTCTCAGAATCGGCAATTTAAAACTCATGCTGGGCACATGTGTGTGTACGCCCAAAATCCTGAGAGTGGAGAAGGGACTGCAGTATGCCCATCACCCTTGGGGGTTGTTGTCTCACTTTCTGTCTCTGTGTCTCTGGTGAGTACATGTGCCCTGTAGCAAAAATCTCTTTTTTAAAAAATGACTAAGATAGGGGCCAGTAGGTGGCATGGTAGATAAGGTGCTGAATTCTCACATGGTCAACCACAGTTCGAGTCCTGAACCTGGCAGCTTGAAAATCAAGCTGGGCATGTGTGTCCAAAATCCTCAGAGGAGAATAGAGGAGAAGGGATTGTGGAGTGGCTATCTCCAGTGGAGGGTGGAGGGGTGGTAATTTCTCGTTTTCCTTCTCTCTGTTTCTCCCCGTGTACATGTCCTACGGCAAAGATGGAAACCAAAAACAAAAAGAAAGAGAGAGACTAAATTAAGCCTTATGACAGAAATTCCAGTGCTTTCTCAATGTTTCATCCCGTGAGAGTGATGGGCAATGGGAACAAAAATTCTCTCATATATTTGGAAGCACAAATTTGATTCCATAGGTATCAAGCCAGTGGATGTGGCAGTGGTCCCCTATAACAGAGGTCCTGAGAGGGTAGGCTAGAGTCCATAGTCTGGCTGAGGTTACTGCTGCCACCCTAATTCAAGTGACAGGTTTCCTCAGCTGACGGCATATGTCCACTGAAGCATTCTCTGGGGATAAGAGAAGTCCAGTCTGCTAAGTCTGAAGGGTTGCTGATTGATGCTTTCAAATACTCTGTTACTAAGTCAAGTGTCACAAGAATCACCACATGAAATCAATCCATTCATTAGTACAGGGATACCGTATTCAGAAATGTAGTGATGAAGGTATATAGCAAAGGACACATGGCATCTGCAGTCTTTGGCAAATACAACGTACTTGCTTCATTTTTCAGGAGCATTTACAACAGCAGCACTATAAAAATAATTGAGGGCCTGGATATTTCTGAATAAAAGCAACTCTGACGCTGATGAATTTACTCGTACCTTTGTGTGTGATGGGACAATGGAGCACACCAAAAGCTGATGGCCTCTGCTCACACGTGGTCCTACCTCCCATCTTCTTCCCAATCTTCTCCTGACCCATTCACCTTTCCGGGAAGGGGATGCTATTGACATCTGTTTTTACCCTCTGCAGGGGAGGTCAGGGTCATTCACTTGCCTCTTGGTGTCTAAGGTAGGCCAAGCTTCTCATCTACGCCCCATTCAGTTTGTTCCAAGCATGGAGGTTACAATTTTTCAGAGGTCACCCATCTACCTGACTGGAGGCTGGGAGCTTCTGGAGAAGGGAGATTGGCTTCCCTGGCCCCACCTGCAGCGGCTGGTGGTTGGTAAATTAACACTGAGCACTGGAATTTTCCCAATTCACCCTACACCTGTGAAGGTCTATACTCCCCCTGCAAGTATCCTAATGCCTAAGAAAGGACATTAAATATGTAGCGACCAGCGGTTAGCGTAATGGCTATGTCACTGGACTCCCATGTAGTAGACTGCAGTTTGAGTCCTGGACACGGTGGCTTAAATTCATGCCAGGCACGTGTACGTGCGTGCCCAAGGATCCAAAGAGGAGAATGGAGGAGAAGGGATTGCAGCGTGGCCATTCCCCCTGGAGTGTGATTTCTCGCTTTCTGTCTCTCTGTCTCTCTCTGTATTTCTGGCAAGCACATGCAACCTATAGAAAATAACCCTCTCAAAAAATATGTAATATCTATACCTAATTAGATATACTTAGAAATATTTTATTATATCTAATTAATACCTAACATTAATATCTAGTAAAAAAAAAACACTAATGGATGAGAGGCTGAATAAGAAAGGAAGTTTTGTATTTTAGTACCTGTAATGACACCATTTTCCTGCTTTTATCTTTTTAAGTTTATTTATTTCTTCCATGAGAAAGAGAAGGAGCGACCAGCATCTCCAACAGGATCTCCACCCACAATCCACCCTCTAGCCTCAGCCATCCCCGATCACAGATACATACCGCGCCCAGCATTCACAGGGAGACTCTGAGTTGCAAACCTGGCACTTGCCCATGTGGGTCCAGCGTTGCAAAGTATTGTGTTACTGCTACACTACCGCTAATGGGCAGCCCATTTTCCTGCGTTTTGAACAGTGTTCAGCATTACCATTTTGCACAAGGCTGGTCTGGCTGAGGACCTGTTTAAGAGGTAAGGGACTGGGCTGGTAGCTAGAGCTATGATTAGGTAGGCAGGGAACACAACAGCCAGAAGCCGGCTGGGCTTGAAGGTCACAGGGGCTAAAAATGACGGAGGTCGAAGGCAAGATGTATAGGAGGGAAGCTGATGTGTGGACACCAGCAGATGGGAGGGTAAATGTTCTTGGGAGACCTATCTCGCATGGGTGGACAGTCCTTTTTCTTTACTTCAAGGGTATATTTTATTGGATTGTCTGGAAAGTCAAAACACATTTTTGCATGGAAAAACAGAAAAATACGTCATGACTTTCCTAACTTAATATTTCATTCTACTTTTTGCAATTAAAAGGTAAAGGAGGAGGAAGTTAAAAAAAGGCCTTTTGAAATGTTTTGCAAGAGGTCCAGAATGTATACGTTTTCCTAACCTCATCTAGATCTTTCCTACATGTATTTGTTCTCTTATTCAGCAAACATCATGGAATATTAGCACAGGAAGTGGGACTCTTAATATTATGTGGTGATGAAAGAAACTTATTTTTTTGTGGTCCAACAAATAGAAGCAAATTATAAATGCAAGTTTGAATGATCCTTAGTTTAGTACACAAATACAGACAAAAAAGGAAAAAATCCTCATATAACATATATACATAATATCTAATAGTTTTCACTTTCAAAGGCATGTTAATTCAGAATAAAAATTTAAAATATATCCAAAAGTCAACTTGTGAGGGTCTAATATTGATATTTAGAATTTCAATGTGCTTGCAGAATCATTTTGATTCTCTCTGTGGTAGCATACTGGCAAAACTCCAGTCAGGCTTAGTTAGTTGAGGAAGGAATTCATCACTTTGAACTCCATGTTTTCTTAACAGTTCAAGGTGCCTCTTGATGTATTCTCCACTTGATACACAGGGATTTATACTCCTAACTCTTAGACATTGTGATGAATATATTATCCCTGGCTTTCTCGGTCATGAAGAGATCATCCTTTACACTGCATTGAGAAATCGAGTTTCAGTTCTCACTGTATTACCGTGTGTCTTAGTCTATGAATGTGTCACAGATAGAAATACCTGAGACTGGCTGAATTTAAGAGAATAGAGGTTCATTTGCAAAACTCATGATTACGCTGGCTGCAAAGTCCAAAGGTGCTGGCCTGCAGCATAACTGACAGAAACACAGAGGAGGTGAGTGCAAGCAGTCAACTTTCGTGAGAACGCCCTTTCTCATGAGAGTTGAAACTCACTGGGTCTCTCCAGATATTATTAGGCAGTTGGGATTATTCACACTTTACAGAGAAAGAAACTAGAATCTGAAAGACTAAGAAACTTGCCCAAGACCATACAACCAGTAAATCTGCCTGACCCTAACGTGCAAACACCACGTCACCTTAATTTTATGGAGGCCGCTACATTGGCGTGTGTTAGCAAGGCCGTGGGAACACCATCATTACTTTCCTGGCCAAGTGATCAAACAGCTGCTATCTGGAACTTAGTGCAGACTTTGGCCAAGCTCCATCATCTCTTAACTGACGTACTGCAACATGAGAACATTTCCTACCCTGAACAATGATGCTTGGTCTGCCTAGGGATCTAGGATATTCTATAACTCATGCTAGAGAACCAAAATGCAATTTCTTTTCTTTCCTTTTCTTTCTTTCTTTCTTTTCTTTTCTTTTCTTTTTTTTTTTTTGTTTGTTTGCTATAGGGTGTGTGCACTCACTGGAGACAGAAAGAAAGGAAAAGTGAGAAAGCACCTCCAGTGGGGTGACCATGTCACAACCCCTTTTCAAAATTCCATTCTCCTCTTGGGATTTAGAGCAGCATGTGCACACACATGTGTCTGGTGTGTTTTTCAAGGCGCCAGGTCTGAGACTCAAACCACATTGTCAGGAGCCAGCAGGTGGCATGATGGTTAAGGTGCTGGGTTCCACATGGCCGACAGTGGTTTGAGTCCTGGACCTAGAGACTTGATTTCTCACTTTCCCTCTTTTTCTCTGTTTCTCTCTGCTGAGCACATATGCCCTATAGCAAATTGAGAATAATAATAAAATAATAATAAATAAAATTAAATAAGTAATTCTTAATAAACAAAAAGACACACTGTCAGCTGTGCAGGATACAGCTCCTAACCTCCACTCCACCAGCTGGCCCCCAAAATACAATGTTTTAAATCACCTTTTTTTTTCAGAGGTTTTTGCCTTAGGGCATGTGCACTCACTGAACAGAGAGAGAGACAGACAGAGACAGTGAGAGGGAACATGAGAAATAACCCCCTAAGAGGACGGCCAGGCTGCAATCCCTTCTCTTCCATTCTCCTCCGGGGATCTTGGGCACACACACACTTGTGTCTGGTGTGAGTTTCAAGTCACCAGGTCCTGGACTCAAACGGCACTTGGCTATGCAGGAGTCCGGTGATATAACCGCTACACCATCTACTGGCCCCTTAAGTCACTTTTAACTGTCCCTTCAGTGTCTTGTCAATAAAGCAATAACAGAACCTAGGTATGTCTAGTGAATGTAAATAAATATAATCAGTCCCTGCATTCTTCATTCCATCCCTTACTATCTAGAGAATTTGCATGCCACATTAATTGGTGCTGCTAGTCTCAAAATACGTAAATATTTCTGACATATCTAATTCTAAAACAAAACAAAACAACTAAAAACACCCACCTTCCTTCAAAGTTGGGCAGAGTGTCTTGCAGATAGCAGTCCCCTCCACCAGAGGTCTCTAGCTCACTGGCATTATCTGAATCTAACTCTCCCATGGGGGATGCTAAATAGCCATTACCACATGTGGCCATCTATGAGCACATTTAATTCGTTATGATGAACTAAAATGAAAAACTCAGTTCGTCAGTCGGCACTAACCACATCTTAAGCCCACAACAGCCACATGTAGCTAGTGGCAGCGTCCATACTGGACATTATCAACATTTAGCATTTCTATCATGCAGACAGTTCTTGGGGACATGCTGTCCTAAGTTCTGGAAGTCTCATTCACAAAGGTAGAAATAGTAGTTCAGGATCACAACGCTGAAAGGACTGTGTTTGAATCCTCCATTTCTCTAAGGGGTGTCTTGGGTGGACAATGAAAATATTTTTTATGATCAAATTCAACCTACTCTCAACCACACAGCCCACATGTGATATCCCTTCATTCTAATAATTCATAGTTAGCATTTCATTTTTTTTCGTTTATTAAGAAAATCAAGGCTGGAAAATTATAAGGAAGAAATGTGGAGGAAAACCAGGAAAAACAAACAAACAAAAAACCCTCAGAAGCTCTTAACTTTATTCTCAACTCTGCCCCTAACAAGCTGCAAGGTCTGAAGAGACTTGCTGAGCTCCTCTGGGTTTGCAGGTGCTCTCAGTTGCAATGGCTGGGTGACGATATGTTCTCTAACACCTGACGCCGGAGCCTATAGTCAGTGTGCGGCAGGAATATAGTGTGTACTTCTCACATGCAAAACTAATTTCTGACCCACACCAGCGGTTCCAATATGCTTAGAATACATGGGCAGCTTCTGCCTCGTGTCAAGATCAGCTCAAAAGTCACAGCATGGTGGGAACCAGCAGTTAGCGTAATGGCTATGTCGCTGGACTCCCACGTAGTCGACCGCGGTTTGTGTCCCGGACCCAGTGGCTTAAAACTCACGCCGGGCGCGTGTGCGTGCGTGCCCAAGATCCCGAGAGGAGAATGGAGGAGAAGGGATTGCGGCGTGACCATCCCCCCTGGGGGGTGATTTCTCGCTTTCTGTCTCTATTGTCTCTCTCTGTCTGTCTGGCGAGTGCACGCTCCCTACAGTGAAAATCTCTCAAAAAAAAAAAAAAAAAGTCACAGCATGGTGTGGCCTCAGAATGGTTGTGGTAAAACAGAACTGGCTAATTGTTTAGGTCATGTTAGAAAATAATTGCTACTTTTTTTAAAAAAATTATTTAATTTTATTTATTCATTCATTTTTTAATCTGACCAGAGAGAGACACAGAGAGAGAGAGAGGGAAAGTAAGAAAGTAAGCCAACAGGTCTGGGACTCGAACCATGGTCGGCCATGTGGGAGTGTCCAGAGCCTTAACCACCATGCCACCTGCTGGTTCCTGATAATTGCTACTTTTACTATACAAATGTCATTTTTCCTTTTGAGATTGTCATCTCAATGGTTAACATTGATTCCGTGTTTTAGTTTTCTATGTCATAACTATTGGGTCGTCAGAAAAGCCATGGTGCATTATTGCATAGAAAAATATGTCATGACTTTTCTGATGACCCAATAGTATATCACTTCAATTAGAATGCTTTAAAATAACATATGGCTGGACCAGCAGTGGCATGGTAGTAAAGGCACTGGAGTCCCATGTAGTCGACTATGGTTCGAGTCCTGGACCCAGCAACTTGAAACATTGGATGTGTGTGCGTCCGTGCCCAGGATCCCAGGAGAATAAAGAAGAGACTGTGCTGTGGCCATTTCCCCTGGGTGGGGGTGATTTCTCACCTTCTGTCTCTCTGTCTCTGTCTTTCTGATGAGTGCTTGCATCTGCACCCTATAGCAAAAATCTCTAAAATATAAAATAACATGTGACTCAATTCCAAGGATCTTATAGATTTAATCTTACATGATGGTCATAAAAACAAAAACAAGGGACCAGCAGGTGGCATGGAGGTTAAGGCCCTGGATTTCACATGACCAACTATGTGGTTCAGTACCCAGACCTAGTAGCTTGCAAATCACGCCAGGTGCATGTGAATATGCATGACTAAAATCCTAAGAGGAGAATGGAGGAGTAGGGATTGCAGCATGGCCGTCCCCCCAGGGGGTGATTTGTCACTTTCCTTCTTTCTCTGTCTCTCTCCAGTGAACCCACACACCCTAAAGCAAACTAAGAAGAAAAAAAAGTCTCCCTGAACAGTTCCCTGAATTGTTCTCTGTAAGATACAGTCATTGAAATGAATATGGTTCCTTTTATAGAAAAACAAACATGGGTTACATTCTCTGCTCTGTACGCTCTCATTTTGACCAAGTGAGTTTTTCACTCCAAAGTTTGTTTGTTTATTTATTTATTTCCTAAGCGAGAGAGAAAGTGAGATCCTCAACAGGGTTCCATATCCTCTTTATTTTTGGAGAGGTTTTTCTATAGGGCACATGCACTTGCTAGAAAGACAGAGACAGAGAGACAGAAAGTGAGAAATCACCCCCCAGGGGGGATGGCCATGCTGCAATCCCTTCTCCTCCATTCTCCTCTCAGGATCTTGGGCACTCACACACACGCACCTGGCATGAGTTTAAGCCACTGGGTCCGGGACTCGAACCATGGTTGACTACATGAGAGTCCAGCAACATAGCCATTATACCAACTGCTGGTCCCAGGGTCCCACACCCTTACCCTGATCCTCACCCCAGCCCCAAAGCCAGCCAGGATCACAGTGGCACCTGCGGGCCCCATGCACCCACATGGACCTCGCTACCATGAAGGTAACCCAACATGGCTCCAGCACTGCTCAGCTGTGCCCTCTCTGCATGAGCCACCACAGCCAGATCAAGTGGGTTGTTTTAGCTTATTTTAGAGAAAAAGATAAACTTTTTATTTTATATTCCAGCTTTTCTCAAGTTCTAAATGGAGACATTGCAGTATCTGGAGTTTCTCTGGCAGGTAACATTCATCCCTTGATGGGCCACATTCTCACCCACTTGCATGTAGTTCATCGCTTATCATGTCTATGCTTCACAGTGAATATGGGGGAACAAATGATAAAAAGGAGTTCAAGGAGAAACGCTGGTGGAAGGAGGAAGCATATAATTAAAATGGAAATAGTGGTCAGGAGCTTCATTTGTTCTCCCAGGTGCTTTGTTGGCAGAAATAAAATTTTAAAAATTACATTAAAAAAAAAAAACTTTCTATCAAACCCCACCTGAATTCTTTGAACTACAATGATGCAAAGAAAATACACGCTAATTATGAGCAGGAGCATTATCTATTAATATGTTAATGAAGCAGGTTTGCTAATGGTGAAAGACCTGAATTTTAATAAAATTTTAAGAGCTTCTTGATTACGTGTTTGTTAGTCGATATGATCATTTAAAATTATCTCTAGGTGGCTTTACATGGAATAAAACCTGCATTAGAACTGTATTCTAAACAGGCCTTAATGAAGCAGGTGAGGATACCATCTGTGACATAAACACTGTCAGCCAGAAATTCACTGCAAAAGAAATGTAAACTAGTTAAAAGGAAACATGTTATCATACCTGCCAGTAACAGCTTTCAATGTAGATCATTTATTTGTACATTTACTTGCTAATTTTTTCGAACATATTTGCTTATGAAAATAATGTTCGATTGAATTAATGGATACTGACTTTGAATATTGGAAGGGTTATTTTTCATTAAAAAACAAAAAGCCCTCTAGTGTCCTGTTTTGACAACATCCCATATGTAGATGAAAATTGTTTTAACCGCCCAAACCCAGTTACCTGTTGAGAAGACAGAAAGCATCCCCCCAAATTCAAAAATCAAATCAGAATTAGTATAGAAATCTCACTAATGTGTCCCTATGACTAGAAGAAATTGTGCTACCTTTTCTCCAAGACGATTTTGTCATCAAAGTGCCTGGTAATTCCTATCTGCTGCCCTAGCACTTGGCATCCTCCTGCTTAGTGGAGAGCCTGGATAGCCAAGGAAGCTCTGGAAGAGAGCAGCCCAGAGGCAGGATGAGGCTCCCACCCCAGCCAATGGGAGAGGAGCTGGGATGCTCTCTGGAGCATGTGTGCAATGGCTTTGTTGTATCCCTGGGGGGATTTGTGGCCTGGCTGTGGGTGAAGCCTGTGTCTTCTCCATTATGTATGAGGCAACCAGGAAGGTGTGAGTGAAGGAAGGTGAAAGTCAATTCTGGAAACAAAGAAAGAACATCAGCAAAGAGCCCAGGCTCAAGTGCCTTAAGCCCCTCTAAGTTTAATGGGCTAAGAAAGAAGGGATATGAGGGAGGCAAGTGGGTGGGATGGGAAAGAGCAGGGACCTCTAACTCTCATTTCGTCACTCTGAGGCTTAAAGATTCTGGAAGAGAGGTGATGACAGGAAACCATATCCAAAGGGCCAAGCCCACCTCAGAAACCAGCAGATGCTTCCTCCTGAGTAGAACGCCTTCTGTAAGGGGTGACTCATCTCTCCCAGGTGTCTTGATTTCCCTGGGATTTACTATTTATTGGGTGGTCTAGATATAATATACTTCTGTGATGATCCTTAGAAATTACAGGTTTTAGTCTCTTAAATTCTTAGCAGTGTGTTTAATGAGATTTTCCAGGGTCTTTTTTAAGGTCTAAGAAGAACAATTCAATGGAAGGTAATTGGCCGTTTAAATGGATTCTAATTGGGCCCTGGGTGAATTTCTTTGAGGGCATGCTGCCCTCTAGGGGTTGAAGCCTGAGGTGTAGAGGAGGATTTCAGAGGTGCCAGTCTTGGAGGAAATGAAGTGCTTTCCTAGATGTCTTTAATTTATCATAAAAATAGTGCTGTCTTTTCATCCAATTGCATTTAAGCTCTAGAAAACAATGATTTTATAGCAACTATTAGCTATTATAAAGGCCTTTAACTGAGCAATACCAGATCAATATTATTCTTTCCCTTTATTTCTTGTATTTTGTCTTTTTGAGATTTAGTACCTGGGCCAGCTTATGACACAGCAGTAATGTGCTGCTTAAGAGAGGCTGGATTCCATATGGCAGCCACGGTTGCAGTGCCTGGTCTGGTTGGCCTGAAGACATGCCAGGCACACACACTGGTGCCCAAGATCCCATGAGCTGGAGGACTGTAAGAAGATCCTGCAATGACCAGACTCTGTGGAGGGTGACCATCTCTCTGTTCTCTTTCTCTCTTTTTCCCATAAGCTCTATCATTAATAAAGAAAAAGACAGTATTTGCCATGAAGTGGGATGGAGACAAGATGACAGGCATTTTTAAAGCCCAAATTCACCCATTTCTGATGATTTGTTATGAGTTTCTTTACCAATATCGCGTGGCTACTTTCAGTAGATTCTTCCAGGTGCATGTCATAATTAACCCTTGCCTCAATTTTACTGAGCTGTTAAAGGTCGTGAAGCCAACAAATGGCAAAACATCTATCTTTCCATTTTGCCATGAGAAAAAAACACAACATACTTAGTTTTTTTTGTTTTTGAGAGAGATTTTTGCTATAGAGCATGTGCGTTCACTTGAGACAGAGAGCAAGAAATCACCGTACAGGAGGGGGTAGCCAAACTGCAATCTCTTTTGCTCCATTCTCCTCTTGGAGCTTTTGGGCACACACGTGCCCAGCATAAGTTTAAGTGTCTAGGTTCGGGTCTCGAACCTTAGTCAACTACGTGAGAGTCCAGCGATGTAGCCATTAATCCATCTGCTGGTCCCCCCTTTTTGTTTTAAAGAGAAATTTTTGCTATAGGGCATGTTCACTCATGGGAAAGACAGAAAGAGAAAATGAAAGTGAGAAATCAGCTCCTGGTGGAATGGCCACACCACAATCCCTTTTCCTCTAGTCTCCTTTTGGGATTTTGGGCACACACACAGACGTGCCCACTGTGATTTTCAAACCACTAAGTCCAGGACTTGAACCATGATCACCCATGTGAGAGTCCAGCACCTCAACTACCAAGCAACCTGTGAGCCCCTCACTTAGCTTTTTAAACATCTGGTTATTTGGCTCTTTTCTTTGTATGCTTCTACTATAGTCATGGCTTTAGTTTTTTTGATTAATTTTATATATATGTATACATATATATTTTTCAATAAATTATATATAATATATAGATATACATATATATAAAGAACACCCAACATTTTATCATTTGGCAACACATTTAGTCAAAAACCTCAATTTTGCTAACATACATAGAGAAAAAAACAAAAGCAGAAATGAATATTGTGATATAAGCCAGAGGCCAGACATAAACACAGGTCTAAAGACTTGGGGAGTAGAACAAAAAGCTTATAATAATGAAAAATAAAACAGGAGGGGTCAGCAGGTGGTGTGGTGGTCAAGATGCTGGGCTCCCACATGGTCTACTGCGGTTCAAGTCCCAGAGTCCTGGACCAGACAGCTTGCTTTTTCACTTCCTCTTTCTCATGAGGACACATGCCCTATATCAAATTAAAATAATAATAGTAATAATAAATTAGATAAATAATTCTTTTTAAAAAGACTGGAGACATATTTTAGACTGTAAGAAAAATGGCGTAAAGTAGTCAAACAAGAAAATTCTGACCTCCTGCAGCTGGGGTGCTTGAAACACCGCAGGAGGACAGATGAGCAACATGGACCTTTCTAGGTAGTTCACATTCTGGCTCCCCGGAAGTCGCTTTGCTCTGGGACACATCTCCTTTCCCCTGCCTAAACCACATCAGCAACAGAGGGGTAAGGGCAGGCTATAAAACTCTTCTAGTGGCTACAGATGCTGTTAGTGGAGAGAGTCTGTGGAGTGGAAAGCCACAGCACGGGTAAGAGAAGGCATTCTCTCAGCAATAAACAGATGCAGCTGGCACTCTGCACACAAAGCACCTTACACGCACACACACACACACATACGCATGCACACACATGCACACATACATGTACGCACACATACATACACGTGCACACAAACACATATGCACATACATACACGTACACACATACACACATGCACACATACATACACATGCACACACATACATGTGCACACACAAATAAATCATAGTATCACAGGCTCTTTGATTTGAGAGGGACTACTAACCTGTTTCCAATCCAACTGTCTTTTTCTTTTTTAAAGAATTATTTTATTTGGGACTGGCAGGTGGTGTGATGGTTAAAGGTGCTGGATTCTCACATGGCCAACTACGGTTCAAGTCCCAGACCTGGCTACTTGCTTTCTCATTTTCCCTTTCTCTCTCTCTCTGTCTGGTCAAAATAAAATAATAATAACAACAAATGGATTTAAGTAAATAATTGCTTTTTTTTAAAAAGCAATTATTTTATTTAACTTTATTTTACTTATGTATTTTAATTTGATCAGAGAGGGACAGAGTGAGAGAGAGAGAAAGAGACAAAGAGATAGAAAGTGAGAAAGCAAGCCACCAGATTCAGAACTCACACCATGGTCTGGGACTCAAACTGTGGTCATCCATGTGGTATCCAGTACCCTTAACTACCACACCACCTGTCAGCTCCCCGATCTAACTATGTTATACTCACAAATAATTGTCTGAGATTCCCTAGTAATCCTCTAACTTTTAGCAAGTCCTCACCTAAATTACATTCACTTAAAGCAGCCTCTACCTTGACATCCACTAGTCCTAGCTCTGGCTGGTGCCAGAAGATTTCACAGAGAATTTTACAGTCAGGTATATAATTTCAAAATTCTGACTTGTTATACATAATAACAAGGAAGAACCCTAATCACTCCCCACAAACCCACTCTCAGTGAACCACCCCCCCCACCAGCCCCACACACAATTTCTTCTTAATATAACCCTGTGCAAAAAGAATTGCTGGAGGAGGAAGAAATCTGTTATTTAATGATTGAAGTTGCCTTAGTGAGTGGTCTGGTATATTTCCCTCGCTTTTGAATCAGAACTGCTTTGAAACAAACTTGGTATAAATCAATCTGCTAATATATGTGAGGGGTGTGTGTGTGTGTGTGTGTGTGTGTGTGTGTGAGAGAGAGAGAGAGAGAGACCTGGGTCTCTCAGCCACCATTTCCCACCGTCTAACCTATTAATATGTCCTCTAGTCCAGACTTCAGTCAACATGGACCACGGTTACCCAGCTCCTCTGCATACTCCTCCCCATTTCTTTCTTCCTTCCTTCCCTTCTTCCTTCCCTTCTTTCTTTTTTCTTTCTTTTTCTCTTCTTTCTTTCTTTCTTTCTTTCTTTCTTTCTTTCTTTCTTTCTTTCTTTCTTTCTTTCTTTCTTTCTTTCTTTCTCCTTTGTAGATATTTGGGTAGCTTCCTTGCCCATGGAGAAGTTTCTCTAGCCTTTGGAGATCTGTTCCTCAAGTCTTCTATGAATGCCATTCTTTCTCTAGAAAATATGGCTTAGGTTATAGATTCAGAAAAAGGGAGGTACAATATCTCCTGTCTCTAATGCTGATAGAAAAAGGAACATCACGAAGTTTATCAGGTGTTATCTGTACTGCACATTGAGATTTTTATTGTTTCTTAACAACACAGGATTTCTTATGACTCGTCTTCTGTCAGATTTAGTCATCCTTGTCCTTATTTCAAACCAATTTAAGATCAGAGCATTCACCATGACTGATGAACATATTGGGTTGAAAAGTCAGAAAAGTCATGAGGTATATTTTTATTTTTCTGTGCAAAAATGTGTCCTGACTTTTCTGGTGACCCAATATTAACCTGTTTGGGCATAAAGAACTGAATGACCCAGAGTAAACTTATTGAGAAAAAAAGTTCCCAAGAAAATGCTCTATTTCCTCTTCGTTCTTCCCTTGGATACCAGTTTATTTCTTAATCAAAGTCAGGAAGGGCTTAAGACCTCCCTCACTTGGGGTCCAAGCCCAGTAATCCCAGGGGGAAGCATGTGTTAGATGCTTGAAGTATTGCCACACCAAAGTGTCATAACATGCTCCTTTGGGAATACCCAAATCCCACCCCTAGCCACCAGGCCCGCTCCTAGAGCATTGCTTCTTCATGCATTCACAGCACCTTCAACATATTTCCTCAAAGACTGACACTTGCCAAGCACCATACCAGGTGCTGGTAATACGGAGGTGAGCACAGTTTAGGTGGCCCCTGTCTTCTCGGCCAGTGAGAGAAATAAACAGGCAAGTACAAGCGTGGTTAAAGATGGGGAAACGGTGTGCAGTGTGAAGACTGAGCGAGTCCCCTGAAGTCAGCCTGGATTGGAGGGCAGTCAGGAAAAACCTCTGCGAAGGAAAGAGTCGAGTCAAGGTCCGAAGGATACTTTGAAGTTAGAACCAGGGAACAAGTGCGAACAAAGAGAAAAAAGGGCTTGGTGTGAAAGAACTGGGGGAAACGCAGTAGAGCTGAGTATACTGTGTATGGTAGGAGAGATTTGGTGACTGCAGGCATTGGTGGGGGAAGGGACTTAGGGTAAGAAATGAGACTAAATAATAGCTGTATTCATGTTAGGAAGCTTGGACTTGATTCTACAAGCAGTGAGTAGCTATAGCAGGGTTGTAAGCCGATGACCAAAATGCGTAATGTGCCTTACATCATCACTGACTTCAGGGTGGAGTAGGAAAGAAAAGCTGTAATAGAAGCAAGGAAGGAACAACAGCAACCCAGCGAACAGAGACAGTGGTCCATTCCTCGCGGTGGCTCTGCTGCCTGGCCTCTGGGAGGCATGAGGGCACAAACCCTCCAGGAATCGTTGTGTCTCTCTTCTCTCATTCCCTGATGAAGGAATGTGAGGGGTGTAGCACAGGTTTTTAAATTTCCCGTATTTTACGGTGTTTTGACATCTGGGGGCCTGCCTCTCCCAGGGCTAGCTAATTCCTAGAGGCAGCCAACAACTTGCTTGCCTTTCATATGCAAACTAGCTAGTCTAGAGCCCTTAGGACAAACCACGCCTCTGGCTTTTACACTCCAGGAGGCTATATTCTTCTTCCCTAATCACCCCAGGCTACGTCCTCACCAATGGGGACCACCCCAATAGCCCAGAGGCCAGTGAAAGTAACGGAACTATCTAATTCTAAACCCGCTCAGCTGTTTACCCTGCTCTCCCATCCCTGCCCATGAAAACCACTATAAAGACTCTTGCCCACACTTTCCCCTCACTGCTGCCTCCCTACCCGCCCTGCGCTTCCCCTCCCGGCCCTGTGGGGCATGGCGGGCCTCTCCTCTTGATCCAATCACTGCCCACTAGGAGTTTGTTACTCTGAGCCGGGAACAGGAACAGCTACATGGCCGAATACATGGCCGAATCACGACGTACTGTGCTAAGAGGAAGAGGACTGACGAAAAGGCTACATACTTTATGATTCTATTTACACAAAATTATGGAAAAGGCAAAGCTAGTTACAGAAAGCAGATCAGTGGTCACCAGAGACAGAGGGTAAGGGGACAATTGCCCACCAACAGGCATGTAGGAATTTTTCTGGGGAAATGGAAATGTTCTATATCTTAATTGTGGTGGTTGCTACACGATTGTTTACATTTGCAAAATTCATTAAACTGATGAATTTTATTGCATGCCGATTTTATCTCAATGATGACTGTAACAAGAGAGAATAGGAGAAAGTAAAGATTGTGAGCCTAGATAAGGATTTAAGGAGTTTCACTTAAAGGGGGCTTTTTGACAAAGGAAATAAAGTGGAGAGAAATTCTTTCTTTTTTAAAAAGAATTATTTTATTTAACTTTATTTATTTATTTTAATTTGACCAGAGAGGGACAGAGCAAGAGCAAGAGAGAGAGAGAGAAAGAGAAAGTGAGAAAGCAAGCCGCCAGGTCCAGGACTTGAACCACGGTCAGCCATATGGGAGTCCTGCACCCTTAACCACCACACCACCTGATGGCCTCAATTACTTCTATGTTTTTTTTAAGAGAGATTTTTGCTATAGGGTGTGTGCACTCGCCGACAGACAGACAGAAAGCAAGAAATCACACCCCAGGGGGGATGGTCACGCCTCAATCCCTTCTCCTCCATTCTTCTTTTGAAATTTTGGGCACACATGTACACGTGCCCAGCATGAGTTTTAAGCCACCCGATCTGGGACTCAAACTGTGGTTAACTATGTGGGCGTTCAGCAACGTAACCATTATGCCATCTGCTGGTCCCCAGTTACTTCTGTTTTTAAGATGGAGGAAACAGCAGCACATTCATTTGTATGCTGATGGGAATGATGCAATAGAGGAAAAAATGATAATATAGAAGCAAATGAGCAAAACGGTTGGGGCAATATCCTTGGAGAAGATGCAAACAGGGACCACTCGTCTCTAATAACAGTCAAAAAGAGACTATAATAAAACATGGGACCAGCTGATGGTGTAATGGTTACGCTGGACTCGCTGGAATCCCATGTAGTGATCGTGGTTTGAGTCCTGACCTGGCTGCTTAAACCTCACGCAGGGCATGTGTGCATGTGTGACCAAAATCCTGAGAAAAGAATGGAGGAAAGGAATTGCGGCATGACCATCCTTCCTGGGGGGGGAGGTGTTCTCATTTTTGTCTCTCCGTTTCTCCAGCTAACACATGCGTCCTATAGCAAAAATCTCTCTCAAAAATAATAATAATAATAATAAATCAATTGCTGTGGAGGCAGCAATATGGTGGAAAGGATCTGATGGTGTTCTCTCTTCTGGTGGCTTACGTTTTCACAGTGAGGTAGAAACCTGAGTGTGAAGATGAGAGAAGAGACATTGAGAAGAAATGTCTCTTCAACCACAGCATTTTATATAGCAGTAAAAATGATATAAAATACAATGATATGAATATATATCGACTGCAAATTGGTTAAGTAAACTGTGGTCCTAAATTTAAAACAGGTGTTGTGTGGTTGTGTTTATCTGTCAGGTAATATAGAAGGCTATGCTGTGTCTATATCTGAAAGCTGGACTGAAGAGTTTATTTGCTGACATTTATATAACTGTTATTTGTCCTATATTGTTCTGATACCCATTTGTGATGTAAGTAGAATGATAAGTAGTAAAACAAATGAGAATGCAATTGAATCCTTGCAGTTATTTTTATCATCCTACAGATGAATCGTGGAAGAACAGTCTCTGCAGGAACAGCCCTCCGATTCAGCAGGTTCACAGTATCCTTCCTCGTTCCATGTGCTCCCTGATCATGGTGTGTTCTGGTATCATTCTACCTGCTTGTAAAGTTGGCTGATGTCACTCTCGAATGTCATCAAGAGCCAGTCATAGTGTTGAGCAATGCAATAGAAAAAGACATAGTCCCTGAATTCCTCTTGCATTTATAGAATAAAGTATATATAGTATTGGGTTATCAGAAAAGTCATGACATATTTTTCTATGCCAAAGTGTGTCATAACTTGTCCAACAATCCAATATATGTAGCATATACTTTGTGTTACAAAAATATTGCATTGTGATATTTCTTCTCCTGGGAGTGTAAATGCATAATCAACATTTTAAGCATGCATACTATTTAGCCATAAATTAAACATTTAAGAAGAACACAAGGGGCCAGCAGGTGGCATGGTGGTTAACGCGTTGGACACCCATGTGACCAACTGTGATTTGAGTCCCGAACCTGGTGGCTTGCTTTCTCACTTTCCCTTTCTCTTTGTTCAAATTAAAAGTTATAATAATAACAAATAAAATGAATAAAATAATTTTTAAAAAAGAACACAAGTGTTATAGACTGTATTATTATTGAAAATCTCCACTGCCATTCCTTGCCATGTTAATATCAAATTTGATCACGTGGCTTTGCTTTAGTCAATTAAATGTGAAAAAGGAAACATTCTCCTTCCAATCAGAAGCTCTTTAAAAAACGTTTGTTTTTTTCTTTACTTATTCCAGGAGAGAGACAGAGAGAGAAAGGAAAAATAAGAAAGGCACCCCAACAAGGTTCCACATCAATTCCACCCCTAACTGCAGTCGGCTTGGGCCACAGGCATACACAGAGAGGTTTTAGCACCTTCCCACTGGGTCTAGTTGCATTACCACTGGTGTGTTTTTCATGCTGCTGGGGCTGACACTCAAACCACATGTTCAGTCATGTGAAATCTAGCTCCCCTAATCACCAGGACATGGGGCCAGCCTGGACCTATGGGAACTCTTCTCTTCCAATTAGTAAGGAAATGCTTTAAGGACAAAGTAGGAGTTCTGAAATTAAGATCATTTGAAGAGGGGCCATCAGGTGGCATGGTGATTAAGGCACTGGACTCTCACTTAGCTGACCACAGAACAAGTCCTGGACAAAGTGGCTTGGTTCCTCACTTCCTTCTCTCTGTCTCTCTCTAGCCAAATTAAAAAATTATAATAATTAATAAAATTAAATAAATAATTATTTTTTAAGAAGATCATTTGAAGAAAGACAGAGTTCGGTGACTTGTAGAGGAGGACATTCCCTAGAAAAATATATACTCTTAAAAAAAAAAAAGTTCCAAGGAAGGCGTGGGATGGCAGGATGAGGAAAGTACAGTATATTTCCTGATTACATATTCATTGTATAATGAATGTGGGAATCAAGGCAGCATTGGTAAAGACCTTCAAAAAGATGAAGGAAATTCTTAAATAAGAACCATGGTTTATGGGGAAGTATGATACTCATGTTCATAGGGTTAATGATCATAGGTCGAAAGACTAACAGCATTAATTTGAATTTTTTTGACCTTCCTTGTATGCAATGAATGGCTATTTTTAACAAATATTTCATTGAAAATTTTAAAAAGTTCTATATTCAAGTTTTACGACATAATGATTTTATACACACATACACATTGTATAATAATTATCATGATCACATTAACACAACCATCACCATCTCTGCTATGCCTTACTCAGAACTTTACCCTCCTCTGACCAACATTTTCCCATTCCCTCACCTGCCAGCCCCTAACTACCATTCTGCTATTTCTATGAGTTTGACTTTTTGAGATTTTATCTGTAAGTGAGATCATACAGTACTTTTCTCTCTGGCTGACGTATTTCACCTAGCACGATATTCCCCATATTCATCCATGTTGTCCTGCATGGCAGGATTGTCTTTTTTTACAGTTAAATAATACTTCATTGTGTGTATGACACATTTTAAAAAATCTATTTATCTGTCAATGGACACTTTAGTCACTTTCACTTGTTACTCTTGTGAATAATGCTAAAATGTGAACATGTGGGATACAGATATCCCTGACATACTGATTTAATTTCCTTTGGAGATCTGTGGGCTCTTGAAAAGTTCATGGAAATGTGTATTATGGACATCTATTTACAGATTTTAAAATATTTTGTGCCAATATTTTGCACTCATACTTTAATTCTACTTACTACAAATTTGTTCAAGTACCCTCATATACCCAGAAATGAGGTTACTGGATCACACAGTAGATGTATTTTTAGTTTTTTGAGGATCTTCCATACTGTTTCCGTGACAGCTATACCAATTTACATTCTCACCAACAGTTCACAAGGGTTCCCTTTTGTCTTGTCCTTGCCAGCACTTCTTTTTGATAACAACCACAAGTAATAGGTATGAGGTGATATTTCATAGTAATTTTGACTCGTATTTCTCTGCTGATTAGTAATGTTTCCATGTAACTGCTGATCATTTGTGTGGCTTTATTTTCATTTTAGGTTTTTGCCATAGAGAGAGAAAAACAGAAAGATGGAAGGAGAAAACATGAGAAATCACACCCCAGTGGGGATGGCCGTGCCTCAATTCCTTCTCCTCTATACTCCTCTCAGGATCTTGGACATACACACACACATGCCCAGCATGATTTTCAAGCCACTGGTCTGAGACTCTCACTGCAGTCCGCCATGTGGGAATTCAGCCACTTTAACGACCACACCACCTGCTGGTCCCTGTATGTATTTTGATTTCTAATACCAATATTCAATAAAAAGAATCAGGACTGTTTGGAGAAAAGGCTAATTTAATAACTTGGGCATAAAATATATAAAATGAGCCTAGAACATTCCATGTCTTTTGTTTCCCTATTGCTTGTTTTTCTATTTTTCAAGAATTATACCCCTGGCCTTTTCCTTCTAGTTTACACATATCTCGTTGTTATTAATGTGCTCCTCTATTTTTTATATGACTATAACATCCATGGAGTATATAATAAATCTAA
Source organism: Tupaia belangeri chinensis (assembly GCF_000334495.1). Classification (NCBI taxonomy): domain Eukaryota; kingdom Metazoa; phylum Chordata; class Mammalia; order Scandentia; family Tupaiidae; genus Tupaia; species Tupaia belangeri. The sequence continues at coordinate 4,114,511 of NW_006159844.1, read as the reverse complement.
GTATACAAATTATTGAAAAATGTATATAACTATGTAACTCTTATTTAGTTGAAGATAGAAAACATTTCAGAACTCAGAAAAATTTCCCTATAGTCCTTTGTAATCAAAATACTTCCAAGACATAACTTCTATTCTGATGTCTACCATGAAACAATACAATATGTACACTTCTAAGTTGGACTTGGACAAAATCTAGTGAGATATCCCTTGTTACATGTAGCAGTTCCTTATTTATTCATCAGAACACTGGAGACATTTGAGTTGTTTCCAGGTTTTGTCAATTATGCATAAAGTTTCTATGTACATCCTGAACATATATTTTGATGCAAGTAGTGCCTCAATTCCTTCTCCTCTATACTCCTCTCAGGATCTTGGACATACACACACACATGCCCAGCATGATTTTCAAGCCACTGGTCTGAGACTCTCACTGCAGTCCGCCATGTGGGAATTCAGCCACTTTAACGACCACACCACCTGCTGGTCCCTGTATGTATTTTTTGAGAGATGTCTATTCAGATCTTTTACCCCATTGCTTTTTTTTTAAAAAATAATTTATTTCTTTAATTCCATTTGTTGTTGTTATTATTATTATTATTATTATTTAATTTGACCAGAAACAGACAAAGAGAGAAAGAGAAAGGGAGAGGGAGAAAGCAAGGCACCAGGTTCGGGACTCAAACCACGATCGGCCATGTGGGAATCCAGCACCCTTAACCAACTCGCCTCTTGCTGGCCCGCCTCTCTTTTACCCATTTCTTTCTTTCTTTCTTTCTTTCTTTCTTTTTTCTTTCTTTCTTTCTTTCTTTCTTTCTTTCTTTCTTTCTTTCTTTCTTTCTTTCTTTCTTTCTTCTCTTTTTCTTTCTTTCTTCTTTCTTTTTCTTTCTTTTTTTTTTCTGTTGAGATGTATGAGTTCTTTCTATATTTTCCACATTAATTCCTTAACACATATATAGTTTACAAATATTTTCTCCCACTTGTTGGTTGCCTTTTCATTGTGTTGATTGCTTCCTTTGTGGTACAAACGATGAGGTATTGTCACATCCTTGCAGAAATTGCTTCCTTGCCCTCTACTACATCTGAGTTGGGTAGATCAGAGAAGTTACATATTTCCCTTTGACCCCATGACATCATTAATTGCAAAGAAGTTAGAGTTCTCACCCTTGCACCCTATCTCCATCCCTAGGTTCCTTAGCTTAGACAAATTTCTCATCCTCTTTCTATATTCAACAAATCAGTCAGCTGAGGCATCCTGAGGTGACGATGATTGGGAAAAAGTAAATGCTACATGAATCACAACTGTGCTTTTTCAGAGGAATTGAAGGCAATTAAACATTCTAAAATCAGTTTAGAATGAATCATTACTCAGGACTATAGGTGGTACGGTGGTTAAGGGCACTGGACTCCCACATAGCCAACTGAGGTCCGGGTCCCAGACATGGCAGCTTTCTCTCTCTCTCTCTCTCTCTCTCTCTCTGCTCAAATAAATAAATAAGATTAAATAAAAGAATTCTTTTTTTAATAAAGAATTAATTATTACTCTATATTATAAGTCTTCATAGATACAGACTTTGGGGAGTGGACTGTTCAGAAGTTCACAATGTACCAGAAACTGGTGAGGTAAAGCTTCAGTCCTACTCAGACTCAGGATGCCAAATAAGAAATAAATAGCCAGCTTCTTCTGTCTGTATTCTTTTCCCCTTCTTCATAGGTTTTTTTTTTTTTTACCTTGTTAATGGTAAAGAGGTTCTCAATGCATAATTTTTTAAGCTTTCCTTTTTTTTTTGATATTTTTTGCTATAGAGCACTTGTGAAAGCAAGAAATAGACCCCAGAGGTAGAGCCATGATGCAATCTCTTCTCCTTCACCTCTCCTCTTGGGATTTTGGGCACATACTCACATACCCCCAGCATGACTTTCAAGCTGCCAGCTCTAGGACTTGAACCGTGGTTGGCCATATGGGAGTCCAGTGACATAACTATTAAATGAATCTGCTGCTCCTAGGTTTTCCTTTCTTTTTCTTTTTTCTTTTCTTTTTTTTTTTTGTTGTTGTTTCTTAAGTTTATTCACTTATTTCTTCTGAGAGGGAGAGAGAAACGGTTACCTATAATAAGGTCTTCATATTGCAATCCACCCCCAGTCTCAGCAAATCTGCATCTTGAATGCATGCACACACTTGGCAGGCTCAGGGATGTCCCAGGTTGTGAACCCAGGGCCTTTTCTATGTGGGCCCAGCTATGACTGCACTGCTACCTGGCCCTGCATGACTCTTAATACAGAGAAATGATCTAACGCTGCAAATAAGAGGAAACGGAGGACTAAAGAGCAATTGTCCTTTCCCAGTTAATATCTCCTCAGGGTTATGTCTTACAATGGTACAAGACTCCTCCCTGCACTTTAATAGTCTACCTTAGTCTCCTATTCATTACACCATTATCCTATTTATGAAACAGCAAATGTCAGACTGGTCAGTGGCCTGGTGCTTAAGGCAACTGGATTCTGTATGGCTGACTGCATGATTGAGTCTTGGACTTGGTGGCTTGAAAAACTCACCAGGAACATGTGTGTGCCCAAAATCCCAAGAGGAGAATGGAGGTGAGGAGACTGCCTCTTGGCCATCCTCCCTTGAGAATGGAGGCGAGGAGACTGTCTCATGGCCATCCTCCCTTTTTCACTTTCCCTCTCTCTCTCTCTGGTGAACACACATGTCCTATCATAAAAACTTTAACAAAAAAAAGAAAAGAAAACAAATGTCTTTATGAAAACACTAGACTTAAGAGCATAGGTTTTTTTCAATTTTTTTTACACTTTTCTATGCTTCCCATATCATCCTATTAAGTAAGTTAGTTTTATAATGAGAAAAACAAAATGCCTATGCTACATGGGTCTGACAAATGGGACTGTAAGTTACAGTTTCTCTTCCTTTTTTTTTAGAAAAAGAACACAACATCCCCCAATTCTGCTTTATATCCACTTTTGTGTGTTATATGAACATATAGTACATTTACATGATTATTATATAATTAGGTTGTTTTGTTAGGATACCTGAAGTATTTGAGTGTAAGTTCACTTTCTTCTCAATCAACAAGTTCGGTGAAGAGAAGGAGGAATTTTGTAGAGCTCTTGGACATCAACGTTATGGGAACTCTATTTTATTTTGATAATCCACGCAGCCCCAAATTAATCAAATGACTAGCTTATTTAAGGTAATGTTTTATCCATAAATAAATGCAATAAGAAAATCCTACCTATCTCTATGTTTTAATTTGTGTTATGTATGAAATGTTTCCTGCAGTGAATTAGGGCACCATTGAAGCCTGGATCATGATGATTCCTTCAGTGAGATTAGGCAGTAAAAACAGGTCCCCAAAAGAGCTTGTTTCTTTACTCACCATACCAGGTTTCTTTTGTCTTTTCCTGGTGGTTTATGTCCTAACTCTGCATTTCAATTTTGTTGTAAAGGAACCAGCAGTTAGCATAATGGCTATGTCGCTGAACTCCCATATGGTTGACCACGGTTCAAGTCCTGGACCTGGTGGCCTAAACTCACACCGGGCACGTGTGCATGCATGCCCAAGATCCCGAGAGGAGAATGGAGGAGAAGGATTGTGGCATGGCCATCCCCCCTGGGTGGTGATTTCTCGCTTCCTATCTCTCTGTCTCTCTCTGTCGTTCCGGCAAGCACACATGCCCTATAACAAAAACCTCTCCAAAATAAAAGAAAAAAATATTTTAAAATGTTTTAAAAATTGTGTTGTAAAGATGCCTTCATGTGGGGCCAGCCAGTGGTGTGACAGCTAAGGCAGCTGGATCCCAGAGCACTGAGTCCTGGACCAATGGTTTAAAAACATACTGGGGTGTGTGTGTGTGTGTGCCCAAAATCCTGATAGGAGAAATAGGAAAGTGAATTGTCATGGGCCCATCCCTCCTATAGGATGCATTCTCACTTTCTCTCTCTTCACGGAGCACACGCACCCTATGGCAAATTAAAAATAAATAAATAAATAAATAAAAGCTTTCTTGTTATTGCACTGATGTTTATCTGACTGGATCAGACCCTGGCATGTCATGACGATTCAGTATTGCCTCTATTTGATATTTTACCACTGAGAGGTAGTTTAAACCTAAGTTAATAACTTCTTTAGGGCTGAAGGAGGAGCTGATTAATATACCACGTTCGGCAAAGATGGAGGAGGAAGATGCATCAGTTTGAAAGCATCTCAAGTGAGAAATTCAAGGTCTCTTTTAATATTTTTTTTGGGGGGGGGCTTTGTTACCAGTTTAAATTGCTAACAGCCTCTGTCCTTCTTCCTAGTGAATTCTGCCAAAAGTCCTATCCAGTCTCTAGGAAAGGTGAGAGATAGGTAAGTAGGTAGTAAGCAGGTAGACAGGTAGAGAATAGATGGGTAGATAGCTAGGGAGAGTGAGCACTAGGTATTAAGGGAGACATAAGGGACAGCCATTTGAAAATCCATTAAATTGGGGCCGGCAGGTGGCATGGTGGTTAAGGGTGCTGGACTCTCACATGGCCAACCACAGTTTGAGTTCTGGACCTGGAGGCTTACTTTCTCACTGTCCCTCTCTCTCAACACTCTAGTCCTCTCTGGTTAAATTAAAATAAATAAATAAAGTTATAAGATAATTCTTTAAAAACAAACAAACAAACCATTGATTCATTAAAAAGCTATCCAGTCAGAATGCAGGAGGAAATTAAGCATGACAATGGTCCGCTCAGATGTTCCTTCTGTAACCTCTACTCATAGAAACTACATGAAAATATAGCAGTTTTTGAAATTATATGACCTTATTAAAGACCTACATTTTTTTTCTGGTCCATAGAGCAGATTATTCAAGAGGAAATTATCTTCTATTTCTAGTATGTGATTGTCACTTTTCTGAATAAGTAATGCAACTTCTCCACTGGATATGTCTGGGAAAAATGAGAACTCCTGTGCTTAAAAACTTGGGAGTAGCTGTGGAAAGAGGTTGGGTGGAAGGATGACTTGATTGTTTAAATAGCTTAAACAATTTTTCCTGGTTTCCCTGTAAAGTTAAAGCACCACTCTATGGCTTAGCTTTGAAGGGAATACTATTTCAACTCTCTGGTGAACTTACAGACTGAATAATGTGAGTGATGGCTACAAAGGAGAAAGAGAAATGCCACATACCTTTAGTTATTAGTATGCATGTGGAGGGCGTTAGGGAGGAGTGACAGACACAGAATTGGAATTCTGAAAATAATTAAGGTACCATTTAACAAATTCCCTCCCACAGCCTGGCTTGGCAAAACCATGAGTGGTTGGGAGGGATACAATTTGTCAAACAGATTTTGAATACTAAATGATAGAATCAAGTCAATGCAAATTGTCATACCTCTGGGTAGGGACAGTTCTTCCCCAGCATTCTAAAAGCTCCTTTGACTGTCTACTGTTCATGTTTACAGATAACCTGCCCAGGCTGGTTAACCAAAATATCCAGAACAGATAAACATAGGTAACAAAATATTCAACCATGCTAAATCCATAACTATTCTGCTTGGGTATTTTATGCATAAGTAAAAAATGTTCCAAAGGTGTGAAATGTGTCTATTTGTGTGTGTTTGAGAGAGAGACAGATAGCATGTGTATGTGTTGAAGAGACAAATTAATTGTGTCAACGAATCGAGAGAATAATAAACATCGAAACACCATCGTTGACAGGAAGGTGCAAGTTAACCTGGGCTCAAACAACACCCCTTCCCCACCAGTAGCACATTATCTAACATACTAAAGTGCCGAAATTGTTCAGATAAGAGATGTGCTAAGATGTAAGATCCTCTGAACAATGAGGAAAGAAAATTGAAGTGAAAATTGCAGTCTCCACCTGCAAGAGACTTAAGTGAGATGAAGTGAAAAATGTTTACAATGAAAAGACAGGGACAATGTGAAGAGGATGATATTTAATAATAAAGAGAAAACTGGAGACCCAGGAGGGAAAG
>NW_006159844.1:4099290-4108370 GCF_000334495.1 Tupaia belangeri chinensis | reverse complement strand
AAGAGATGCCTGGGGAAGGGGGCTAGGAAAGCCAAGGTCATGAAGCTCCACAGGGAGCTCAGCCTGGGGGGTGGGAAAAGCTTAGAGTTGCTTATCAGAGTCAGCAGAGACTGACTGGACACCATGGGGACAACTGGCACCAAGACAGCAGCAGCAGATGTTTCTGTGGAGGAAGAATGGTAGAATGATAGTCACAGAAGAGTGTTGTGACCTGCAGACAAGGGCTGTTTTTCAGTGATAGCTGGACAAGAATGCACACAAACAGATGTACACGGGAAACACAGAGGCTGTGTCCAAGAGCTGGAGGGTTGGTAGATGGGGGAACAGGGACAGGGACAGATGGAGAGATACCAAAGAACATGTCTTTAGAGAAGAATCTGTGAGGAAGGAAATCAGGACTGTCAACTGGGAGAAATACAATGTAAACAAATGGGAAACGGTTCCCACCACGTGGTGAACTCAAAGTGTATAATCGGGAGCTGTACTACCCTCCCCCCCTTACCAGCTGTTGGGTCCTGGATAAGTCACTTCAATTGCTTTGACTTTCAGTTTCCTCATCTGTAAAGTAGGGATAGTAATATTAGCTCATGGAGTTATGAGGAATGAATAAGCTACTATGAGGAAAAGAACTTAGAATATTGCCCGGTACACGGGAAACATCAGTATGTGCTAGCAACTCGTGGGCCATTGTGGTCAGCGTCTGTGAGCAGTGAGCGTACAGAGTGCGCTGGCATGCGCATCCTTCCAGACTCTCCGTAACACGGGGGCGTATGGAGGAGGCACAGAACATACTCACCATAAAGGCAACAATAGCCCTCCTTAAGGGCAGCTTGTAGAGAGGCTAAATAAATGCGGGTTAAATTGAGTACAATGGCAACGTTCTTGGAGATTCGTAACTGCTTTGGGCAAGTTTCTTATCCTCACTCATTGAGCTTCAATTTCTTATTTATTCATTTAAGAATTATTTTATTGGGCCAGCAGGTGGCATGGTGGTTAAGGCATTGGGCTCCCACATGGCTGACCACGGTTCAAGTCCCAGACCTGGAGGCGTGCTTTTCTCACTTCCCTTTCTCTCTGTCTCTCTCTGGTCAAATTAAACAAATAATAATGATGATAATAAATGAGATAAAATAATTCTAAAATGATTATTTTATTTAATTTTATTATTTATTTTTTATTTGACCAAGGAGGGACAGAATGAGAGAGAGAGAGAGGGAAAGTGAGAAAGCAAGCCGCCAGATCCAGGACTTGAACCATAGTGGGCCATGTGGGAGTCCAATGCACTTAACCACTATACCACCTGCCAGCCCCTTCAGTTTCTTATTTATAAAACACTACACATAACCTAAAAAACTATACTGTACCCCACAAACACATATGATTATATATAAATCAGAAATGATAATTTTAAAAAGTTTTGTATCTATAAAGTTTTGTTTTGTATCTGTCTTCCTTATCTGCATATTCTGCATCTGCAGACCCAACAAGTGTGGATTAAAACATATTTGAAAACTGTCTAAACATTAAACAGACTTCTCTAGTCATTCTCTAAACAATACAGTACAATAATTAGGTAGCATTGACATCATCGGAGATATTATATGTAATCTAGAGATGATTAAAAGTATATAGGAGGGTGTGGGTAGGTTATATGCACATACTGGGCTATTTTATGTCAGGAATTTGAGCCTCCTCACAGATTTGGTGTCTGCAGGGGATCCTGTAGCCAATCCCCTGCATGGTACCTGCAGATACTAAGGGATGCCTGCATATGGCTTCTGTGAGACTGCGTATTAAAGTGTACAGAAAAATGCCTGGAATAGGGTAAGTTCCAATAAAAGTTTGCTGAGTGTAAATCTGCCTTGTGATGTTGAAGACGGGTAACAGGTTTGAAAAGTTTTCATCTAGGGACCGAGATTCTGTCTCACAGCTGCTGATAGAATGGCCTTGGAGTCCAGAAGAGCTGACCTCTTTGGTCACTAAGGAAATCAACATTTATCTTTCCCAGCTTAACATCGGTGTGAACAGAAAGAGAATGAAAACCGAATCTAAATTGGATTGGAGGTGACAGGAGTGCATTTTCAGTTCTCCCCTATGGTTTTTCTTCACTAAAGGAAGGACCTTATCAGCCTACAGGAAAAATGGTGGAAGGAAGTGGGTAACAGTTTATCTCTTCCTGCTGCTGGTCCTACAGTCATAGGGAAGGACTGCCCTGCTCAGGGCACAAGCTGGTCTTGGCAGGCATCCTGTTGTGGTCCCTGCTGCCTCCCTGGGAAGCGGTGCTGGTCTAAGTGCTTAGACCTCTGACTCACCATTTAGGACCAGAGAGAATTGGACTGAGGGTATGCCTTCCCAACGAACCTCCTGGAAAGAAGGACCCCCCATGGTCCAAATCCCTTGGTCCTATGGAGTTCTAGGAGAAGAAAAGGCAAGGAATGGACAGGTAGTGATTTCTTTTCCACTTTCTCCCTGACAACATTCAGGTCTTTGTCACGGCAATGGCAGAAAACAAGCTATGAATCTCCACTACCCATTCTTGGAGAAAGTACCCCTCCGGAGAAAGTGAGGAAGAGCTAAGAGCCCAGCCAGCTGACCATAGGGGCAAATCCCAGCCCTGGCCTTCCTCAGGAATCCTTTCCTTTTCTCCCCCATCTGCTCTGCCAGGCAGGGCTAACTGGAAGCCCCCTGGCAGGTCCCTATATGTCTTACAATGTCCAGGCTCCCTCCCCAGTAATCATTTATTAGAAAGGGGTTTTATGATACAAATTTGATAATCTCCCATGCACACTGGCACTGTTCTAATTGAGGTTGTAAGCCCATAAAATTCAAGCCCTTTGTCTTCCCTAAGGCCACAAGGTTTAAAAAGATACTATTGTCCTGCCTAACACCCACTACATTGTCAGCAGGGACTGATTAAACAGAGTCCTGAATCAAAACAGTGCGGATTTTGTCTAGGTCCTTTTCAGGCCTGACAATGCCCTTTTCAGTTCCCAAGACAAAAGGAGGTTTAAGGATAGAGATTCTTCTAAGATAACCGCATCCATATGGAAGGCAAGGTGGCCGACAGCTGAGACCCAAACACCCCACCCCCTTCCCCCTCAATCATCTTTTCTCTCCCCACCCTCCCGAAATTCCCAGGTGATAATACTGCCTCAGACACCGTTAGTCCTCCTCTTGCTCCTCCTGGAACAGGAAAGTTGACCCGCACGCGCGCAGTGCCTGCTCCCTACAGACCTCTTGGGGGCAGGGGATTGCTCCCTCTCCTGGAGCTGATGTCCAGACTGCTCTCCTCAGGCTCATCTGGCCGTGGGCATGGGGAAATGAGTTTGCCACTTTTGCTAGCGACCTGTGTAGGGCCTACAGGACCGGATACTGGGGCGAGGACAGTTACAAATCTAAGGGGTGGAGCACGCGGTTCTGGACACTAGTGCGTACTGGGAGCGCCGGTGAAATGAGGCCAGCCAGCACACACAGCCCCAGGATCAGCCTCCTACTTCCCACCAGGTGTTCCTTCCGCAGCTGGCGGCTCGTCTCCCCAAGGCCGCCCCGAGGCAGTGCCCAGGGTCAGGTGCTCCCTGCCACCTTTCGATTTCTTCACTACGTCGTCCCCATCTCCCCAGCCAGGTGCTGTGGCAGGAGGAGGCAAGGCGTGACAGCTAAAGGGGGCACTCGCAGGCAGAATTTGGGCTTACAAGCTTCCCAGTCTCTATGAGTCTCCTGGTACTTGGCTCTCACACTCTGGAACGAAGGGCTTGTGCCCGGAAGGGCTGCTTTGGGCAGTGCTCTGGGCACCCGACCCCGCTGTCTTGTCTTCGAATACAGGGCTGACTTGCGGTGTCTGAAAAGCCAGCAATTCCAAGATCCCAGAAGGGCCCAGCGTCAGGGTCACCTCCCGGAGGTGGACCCCAGATTGCCTCAGTTTCCCCTCTTCCTTTTCTTTCTGTATCTCCCCTCCCCCATCTTTCTATAGCCAGGTTGGAACTGCAATCTGTTTGTTCTTTGATCCGACCTGGAGTCCCCAATTTAGCTGGTCTAGGAGCTGGCGGGTGATCCCAACTGCAGCCAGGAGAGCGCGGTTCTCACCTGAGTTCCCCGCAAGCGCGCAGGGGACCCGACCCTGCACATTTTATTCTCGCATCACAAAAAGGAAAAATACTCTATTTCTTTCAAAATAGGTTGCTTCCCGTACAAACCGCTATTTAAAAATATACAAATAAGGCTCAAGCAATAAAATCTAGCTCTGGGGCTGGCGGTCGAGACAAGAGCAGAGGGGGCTCTCGGCAGGTTCCCTGCTTGCGCTTTGGCGACCGCAGGCGAAGGTGTACCAGGGGACCCCGGCGGCGCCGAAGGAGGTGGGCCCTGAAGGGAGGCGGGCCAGGAGCGCGACAGCAACTCAGCCTCAGCCCTGCTCCAGCCGCAGAGCGCGCTCTAAAGTCTGGAGTTCCCCCAGGAGACCCGCGGCGGCCTCACCAGTTCCAGGAGACCAGGGCGGGGGGCGCTAAGTGCTGGTAGGCTGGGAAGAGGCTGAGCGCGGAGGCGGGCCCGAAAGCGGTATAGCCGGGTAGAGGGCAGGCGGCGGCGGCCGGCGGAGCGCCGCACTTGTCCTGGGCTGCGGCGGTGCCAGCCTCCCCGCTGCTCGTCCCGCGCCAGCACCGGCACCACCACGCGACGCAGCAGGCCCGGAGCTGCGTGCAGCTCAGCCGAGGTTGCCAAGTCAGGCGGCTCCGCCGCCCCTGGCGCGCGAGCGCGCTTCAGTTTGTAGCGATGGTTCTGGAACCAGATCTTGACCTGCGTGGGCGTGAGGCGCAACAGGCGCGCCAGCTGCTCGCGCTCGGGTGCAGACAGGTAGCGCTGCTGCCGGAAGCGCCGCTCCAACTCCAGTGTCTGCGCCTTGGAGAACAGCACCCGGCGCTTCTTCCTCTTCTCGGCTTCGGAGCCTGGAGACCCGGGCGGAGCGGATGACCGCTGCGAGTCTGCAGGGCTGGTCTCTGGGCTGCTCTCATCCGAGGCTAAGGACCGCAAAGGACACACAGCTTGGTGAGATGCCAGTCCCTCCGAGGGCCTGTTGCCCTTCTCGAGCCGGCGATGAACCGCGGGCTGGAGGGCGCCTCCATTCGCACGCGGCTTTCTGGGAGAGACCATTTGCTTCTCTGCGTCCACATCTGGACACTCACCTCTCCGAATTCAGAGACCTCATTCACACTACCGCAGTAATCGCCAGGCCTGCGATCGCGCCCCCCAAACCCCACCCGGGGCCCTCTGAAAATATCCTCACTGGCAGCTGCGCTGGGTCACCAACACGGGCGGACTCCAGGTTGACTGCATTACGGTTTGCCATGGTTTACAAAGCCGGGAATGGGAAGGGTAGGTAAGCCGATCAATGCTGCCCATCCCAGACCGAGGCCTGGAGCACGCGGCTCTGTTTTCAGGTACTTAAGGAAGATGTTTAAGATATTTAAATATTCCGACCCCCCATGATTCCCCAAACAAACCCAAATCCCGGGCGCTAGTGGCAGGCGCAGAGATGTGCTCTCCGTATGTTAGACCAGAACGCAGGGGGTAGGGGTTGGGACCAACAGAGCCTCAGGTTCCGTGGCTCGGCACATCCGGACCCTGGCTGGGGTTTCTGCTTGCCGGCCCCGCCTGGGCAGGGCTCTGCTCCCTCCATCCCCTCCGCAGTCCTCGGCTCACTCACAGGGGTAATGGCTGCGCTCCGACTCCAGCCAGCCTGCGCAGGGATCGGGCCGGGGGGCGCGTGGCTCTGGCTGAGGCCTCGGCAGGGGCTGAGCGTCCTGTTCCGGTAAATCCAGGAGGCTGCGCACCGTGAAGCTGAGGCGTCCAGAGGTGGCCATGGTCGAGGAGGGGAAGGAGGCGGGGGCAGGGCGGGCTGGGAACCCAGGGGCGGCCCGGCACGCTGCTCCTACGGGTGGGTGTGGGAGGTTCTCGCCATGCGCTGGCCGCTGGGATATTAGCGCATTTACAGCGGAATCGCTGTTTATATAAACAGCTCTTCCCACCCGGCCGCTTTGAAAGCCGAGGTCCGGATCTCCTGGGTGTTAAGTACCTGAATGAGTGTGGGACCAAAGCCAGGGCGAGCCCGGAAGATGCCACCTCCGCCCCCGCCCCGCCCAGTCCTCCGCCCCTTGGCGCCCCGTTACCTCCCAGAGGCCGCAGGAAGCAGCCCTCGGCATTAGCGATTCTGTCTGATTAGCCCAAAGTGGGGACAGATAATGGGGATTGTTACCAGTGAATAACATCTTGGGTGGCGAGCAGTGGCCATCACTCCTCCGACCCAGCCCCAGCTTCCTCCAGGCTGGATGTGGGGCATGGCCCCGCCTAAATGCCGGGAAAGGTGGGGGCGGCATGAGTGGGTTTATGAGCACCCAGGAATTTATTCCCTGTTTGCTTTATCCCCCGAGCCTGTTTGCTGGAGTGTTAGTTTCCCGCAGTGATCTGCGAAGTGATTCACAAAGCTGCATCCAACTCCGGCAGGCTCCAACTCTTTGCTTGTGCCCTACTAAAAATTCAGGACGAAAAGTTCCAGAAGGGTACAGAGAGTGGTCTGGCCCTGCCAGCTTGTGGGCAGATGGTTTCTTAGGCCGTTGGGTGCCTCTTTCCCACACTTCAACCCCATCCCCACCCCCTCTTCTCCACTCTCACACATAGCCTGAGAAGGGACCAGACAAATGTGGACATTGATCTCCTTAGGCTACAAAACTGAGGTGGTGGGTGTCTAAACTGCTCAGGTGTGAAGTGCCTGACAGCTGCCAGTCCCTGGGCCAGTCTCGGGGAATGAGCCCAGTGAGCGGTGCCGGCCTATTCCAGGGCCCCTAAGAGGCTGCTTTGGGAAAGAAGGCCTAGGAGAGCTTTGAGGCTTCTTTGCCTACCCCAGATGCCACCTGCCCTATTTGGCCCATAGTCTCCACCCAAGTCCCAATGCCTGGGCTGCTACCTCTGCTCAGGAGCAAACTGGTGGCCTGGGTCTCCCGACTTCCAGCACTGCAGGCTCCTCTCCGTACCTGGCCTACTCCATGTCCACCAAGCAGAAAATATGTCCAGTCACGGGTTTCTCTGAGGTCTTCAAGTCCCTTCCCTCCCTCCCTCCCTGAGAAAATGATCAAAGTAGAAGGCGCAGGGAGCTGGCGGGCCTGGATACAACTTGTCGGCCCACAGCCCTGCCCTGGCCATGAGTCAGTCCAGGGCTCAACCTCAGCGCTCTCAGAAGCCTCTCCACCTGCAGCTAGTGGTTGTGTCTTCTGTTGCTACATTTTAACAAGGGGAGCCACGCCTGGGTAGCTGCACCCAAAGTCCTGGCTCTGCCCGGGTTGAACTAGAACCTGGCTCCTATTTGGACGCCACAGCCCCGCCCGGGTCCGTACACCCTCCCTATCAAGCGTGCCAGAGGTGCCCCTGGACTGCGCAGCGCGCTGGGTGGTCGGGCGGAGGCAACTCCAATACAGGCCAACTGCTAGGCAGGGACAAAGGGGAAATGGAGCTCGACGCCCCGGACCTGTTGGAAGCATTTGTTCCAGTCAAGATTTTGCATTTGTTCAGTCGGGAATAATGCGTGATTGACGCCTGCTCACAATGCGCTTTAGCGCTCCGGGATAAATCGGAGCTTGTCCGGTGTTGTCATGGTTTTCAATGGGGTTCAATGGGATTGGGAGCTCGATCGACTCTGCTGGCCATCTTTCCGCGTCTACAGCAATAGATTTATTAGTTATGTCTTTTTAAATAAGATTACATTGAAATGACTTGGCCTTCCTCTCTGCAGACCGAGCAGGAGCAGGGAGTGGGCAGAGGACAGTGGAGGCCGGAAACTACAGGGACAGAGTTCTAGAACCCAGACTGGCTCAAGGTATCTTGGACTTCTCTCCGGTTGCCAGAGCCCCGGCGACTTCTGCCACCTAAACTCTCAAGCGAGAAGGCGAGGGAGGGCATGGATAAAAACCATCCTAAGTAATCCTTAGGATGGATTCCCAAATTCAAGCCTCAACTGGGAGGCTGTGTCAGGTAGGAGTTCTGGCCTGGGAATCGGTGCACATTCCCTCTGCCCTTAACTGGCTCTAATCACAGCACTATTCTGAGCATCATTTTTCCTCATCTGAAAGGGAAGGTAATAGATGTGATCATTTGTAAGGAGCCTGCCAGTTTTGTGATTCTCCCTTTTGGGAATGTTTCTAAACTCATCTTCACCTTAACCTTTACCAGTGCACGTTTCGACTCCACCCCTCTTCTTGAATTGGCATCCCCAGAACTCTGACTTCCGCCTGCACCAAGATGTTCTGGGAAAGGGTGTGCCATCTTTTGAGTTTCCCGGCACTGTCCACCAGAGTGTGGTAAGGTGAGGAACAATTTTGAAAAGAGAGCCAAGTCAGGAGATGCAAAAGAAGAGTCTTCCCTTGAGTGACTGACCTCTCTTAGCCTTTTAATCTATTTAACATCCTAAGCCCACGCTGACGAGTAGAAATAAGTAAATGGCACTCTTCAGTTCTTAAGAGCTCTTCAGCATCAAATATTTGCTTTTACTCTTAGTGTTTGGTTCCTGAAGCAGAGATACATCCCCATCTAGCAGTTGTGCTCTGGGAAGGACTCATGATTAGCTTCAAATATTACTTCTAACTCCTATTCTCTGAAGTTCTCTGGCCTGGGAATAGCATTTTTGGGCTCTGTTTCACGGGGAAAACCTGTGCCTTCTGGTTCTAGAAAGCTCTGCCACTCCCTCCTCCATCTTAGATTCCTCTTCCTCTGAAACTGCCTCTGCTGTCTAACCTTTCTCTCACTTTGCTCTGAGGCTTTAAACTCTCTCCAAGAGCCAGAGCCAGGGACTCCAGGAAGTTGTTTCTTATAAACTCTGCCTTCTGAAGAAATGAAGGGAGGGGCCGGCAGGTGGCGTGGTGGTTAAAGGTGCTGGACTCACACATGGCTGACCTTGGTTCAAGTCCCAGACCTGGCAGCTTGCTTTCTCACTTTCTTTCTCATTCTCTCTCACTCTATCCCTCTACTGTCAAATAAAAATAAATAAATGGATAAAGATAAATGAAATAATTGAAGAAAAATTTAAAAAAAGAAATGAAGGG
>NW_006159844.1:4073582-4099259 GCF_000334495.1 Tupaia belangeri chinensis | reverse complement strand
AAAGAGCACAGCCAGAATTATTGGAGAAAGGTACCTTTTTTTATTGCCATTTCATGTCAGGTAAATTCAAATGCTGAGGATTAAGTTATATTGTTGGGTCATTAGAAAAAGATAATGAAGAGGGCCAGCAGGTGGCATGGTGGTTAAGGTGCTAGACTCCCACATGGCCGACCAAGTTTGAGTCCTGGACCTGGTGACTTGCTTTCTCACTTTCCCTCTCTCTCTCTGTCTTTCTTTTTCTCTCTCTCTCCCTCTGTGTCCCTCTCTGGTCAAATTAAAATAAATAAATAAAGTTAAATAAAAATAATTCTTTAAAAAAGAAAAGATATGGGGGACCAGCAGGTGGCATGGTGGTTAAGACCCTGGACACTCCCACATGGCCAACCATAATTCGAGTCCTGGACCTGGTGGCTTGCTTTCTCTCATTCTCTTTCTCTTCCTGTGTTTCTCTCTGGTCAAATTAAAATAAATGAATGAATGAATAAAATTAAAAATAAACAATTATTTTAAAAAGATATGAAGATATTCATAATTTTTTAAATACATAAGCAATATATCTATGAGTTGCCTCCAACTCACAAGAGATTCTTAGAATTGCAAGAAAATGTCTAACTGAGCATTCCTTTCAGATTTTCAAATATTGTTTGGTATTCCAGACATTTGAACTTATTTTGTAACGCAACATAGCTTGTGAGTCTTTTTACTTAAGCAGATAAGTATTTGTCTCCTTGTATGTAATCGGATGTAGTGCATCTCAAGCCTAGTAAGAGCTCTGACTCTTTGGGCATCCGTGACATGGTGAATATATTTAAGCTGTTTGCATTAATCATCCTTTCAACAGTATTATCAGAGATGATCATCACTGGTGAATGCTTAAGAATTTAAGGCTGAACAATTCTGAAATAAAACTAAAGTATCTTGATTTTTTTTTTTTTTTTGAAAAAACAATTGCATCTATACCTTGCATTCTGTTTTTAAATCCTTCCATTTTGGTTAAGTGTTTCACAAAATCCTGCAAATCTATACAGTATTGAAGAGAGGCAACATTGCAAATTCCCCTTGCTAGATGGAGGGCCCTCAACTGCCAGGACATTTTTCTTTGCCTCATAGCAACTGCTCTCTCCTCTTTATCAGTATTCTGTTTAAAATAGAGAAAGGAAAATAAAAATGGGCTTTTAACACTTCCAAGAAGAAGTGGATGATCTTGATTGGTCATAAGATGGGAAGAAAAGGCAGCATTTAAAATCAGACCTTTTTTGCCTTTCCTTCTGAAAACTAGTTACCATGAATAAGTAAACATTTCCCTTTTAATGGCTAATAATCAATTGCTTGGTGGTGGTCCAGGCCTGGCTGGGATTCTTTCTTCGTTGTATTGATGATATATACACATCGGACAAGGGACAGCAATTACTCTTGGGCTGGGAATTTAGTCCATATTTGAAATGGGCTTTAGATTTGATTGTTTAATGTCAAATGACAAGATTTTGAATGATCCTACCTTAAGTCTCTTAAAATGTTAACTTTACATTGACTTTGTTGTCATTCTTGATCTGTAGGGGGGAAACTCCCTTTCCTAATACATTTAGTTGTTTAAATATATACATAAAAAAACATTTAGAGGCTAAAATGTTTAAATGAATTCAGAAATGTATTTCATTAACTATCCATACTCTCCATTTCCTAAAGAGCCAGCAAATAACTTCTCAATTTTAAGCTAGTTTATTAGTTTATTAAATATTTCCGGTCTTTCTCATGCCTCACAATGATATAATAATGTAGATGTGTTGGCATGGTATGTGAGTTGTCGGAATAAAAATAACAACACAACTTGGGAGGAGGGAGCACCAAAACTTATTTGTCAAGAATAGAACTTTTTATTTTTGTCTCATCTTTTATTTTTTTAAGGTACTGGTTTATACCTCTTTGCTTGACTGATGTAGTTTCTATAACTACGTCATTGATGTTGACTTCTATATAAGGTCCGGGCCCTCAGTCACACTTAATGTCCCATATAGACACTGACACGGTAAACGGACTCTAGGAACATAGTCTGTGATACCAGCCCTCATGCCTCGTCGCCCCAGTCGTCCCACAGTGCGTGCTTCTACCAGCCCTCATGCCTCGTCGCCCCAGTCGCCCCACAGTGCGTGCTTCTACCCAACTACCAACACTTCAGCTCAGGTCCGTTGTTATTTGTTTTTAACTTATCCAAGCATTATAACAGGGCCTTTAAAAATACCTTTACTTTGTTCTGAGATCAACCCTGGAATTTTCTGAAGTCCACATTATGAAAGCAAGATATTTTTTTGAGAGCAATTTAAACTGAACACTAACCCAATCATTCTGGATCAGTATTTGGAAATTGGTGAAGACAAGGTCCACATTCTCTCAGAAGGCTAGAGAATCAAATATACCACTTTTCTATTCATGATGAAGGTAGAAGATGTAGCAAAATTTCATTTTATATTTTCTACTTTTGAGGGTGTTTACAGTATGGATTCACACTTCTTAGCTCATCCTGAGTCAGGATAGGTTATCTAGAAAAAACAAAGCTTAAGAAGAGACTGATATTCCTAGAACAGAAAAAATTAGTGGGCTGGATGAAGAGGAGCTAAAGGCGAGAAAGTGAGTCTGTCGTAATAAAAGTGATTTTAAAAGAATGATTGTTAAGTGAAAGAGCATGTACTCACTTAAAGCTACAAATTCAATTGGATCGCAGCTCAAAGAGGGAAAAAGTATGAACGAGAAAGGTCCTGTTGGTAGTGGATATTTTATTTCTCTCCAAAGTCTTTTTATTTCTTTTTGAAAAAGAAATAAATAAGTAAACTTTAGTGTTTTTCTTTTTAACCTGCAAGATTTTCTAATTCCTATCTAGTTAAAATAAAAATTTCCTCTCTTCCAAGAGGTGGCAAATGTGCACAACATGAAAGCAAAATGACAACCTACAGGAATTTCTTCTGCCAAAAAAAGTAAAAGCGCTATATATGTTTACTACAGCTTCTGAAAGTCCCTCACCCAGCGAAGGTGGCTGCTTTGTATTCCTGATTAAATGGGTATTTGCACTGAAGTCACATACCACACAAAGGAAACAACAAAATAAAAATGTCCTCCGTGTTCTGTTTTTCAATCATGTGTATGAAGGAGATTGTTGGCCTTTATCACTGGCAGTGAAAAGTTCTTCATTGGGGGGGAGACATTCCACTCACCCTGCTTCTTGTGCACAGGGAGTTTACCATGGAAACTACCTCTGGGGCTATCAGACAAATCTATAAATGACAAAGCTCAACCCTGGGCAGTTTAGGTTTAGCTCTATGTCCACGACAGGGTATGAAGAAGGGTGCTTACAATTCCTTGAGAAATTTATTGTTCTATTTGTCTTGCTCTGAATCTTAAAGCCCATAAATTGGTCTTATTGAAGGTAGGATACCACTAAGAAATGACTTTATCTAAGAACTTTTTCTCTGATGCTAGTGTGTATGTTACATATCCAGAGCAATGTATCTGGTGAAGCTGTGCTTTCTACAGATGATTGTTTTTACTGATAGCTTCACTATCCCCAAGATAAAGATTCATTTGGGTATATTTGCATATTTTAATTGAGTGTAATATTTCATTAAGTGAAACAAATAAACAAAAAAGAAGCTTTACAATACCTTCTGACTTTTTTTTTTTTTTAACAGCATCATCCTAAACTGTGGTTGGCTCATCCTTCAAATGTAGCATTTTGCTTTGTAACATGAATCCGCAGATATAAGAGAGTGCTTCACAAAACTTTTCTTGAAGTTTTTGGATTCCACCTGCTTGTCAGGTTCTCATTTAATTGATAATCTACTCCTGCGTCCTCCCCCAAGGTTTCCAGCTTTCCTCTGTCTGTGGTCCACATGACCTAACTGTAAAGACCTCCGGGGTTTCTCTTGCTCCTTTTCATCTCCAGCCTCTCCCGTGGAGCCATGTCACTAAACTACACCCTGGAAGTCCTAGATGTCGATGGCATTAGGGTGGATACACACGTCTGGATACATAATTAAAACCTAGTTCTTTCCTAGGGCTCTGGAAGTATGTGTATGTCTGGGTGGTTTGTGGTGTGAGAAGTAAATAGATGACCATGTGCTGAATTGTAATTGCATTGTTTTGATTTGGCTTCTTTAAAACAAAAATAAAACCTTCTCTTTTTCTGTTAGGCAAAAAGATTGGCTGGTAAAACAAATTTCGGGGGGCCTGGGATTGAAGCTATAGTAGGCGCACCTGAAGTTAGACACTGTAAGAATATGTATTATGAAAAGGGTCTTAAAATGCCGGTGAGCTTTGTGAAAACATACATGTCAGAATGCAGGGGATTATCATTAGCAGATCACCTCTGATGAATTTAGCTTTCTCATTTCTTTAATTAATACGAATAAAATAGAAATCACCCAAGTTCCATGAACTATCATTCTAATCATCTTTTATAAAAACCATTAGGAAAAGCAAATGCATATCTCTTTTTGTGAGTCATACTCTTTGTTTTTTCTTATTGAATTTTTCCAGTATTCAAATCTTAGAGAAGTCAGGATAAGATCCTGATTCTCTCACCAGCTGATTGCTCCCAAGAGTAACCCAAGGGCAGATGGAGGGTGGGGTGGGGCTGCAAGTGTCTCTAGCCAAATCCGAGGTAGTTTACACGGAATGGAGGTGAAGTGATTGATTCAAGGAACGGAGGAAAGGAGGAGAAAGCGAGAGAGAGAGTGTCTCAGCTTAGAGGTCCCAGCCAGCCAGGGCTCTTATCAGCTGGAGAGTGGTCAAGGAAGGCAGTGGCAGGGAGGCACTTATCACCTCTGGAAAATCACACTTGGTGGTTTTGTTCAGATGCCAATTAAGGGACCCGAAGGCCTGCACATTTTGAAAGTGCACATAAGGGACAGAAGCTAATATCTAGGCATCCTGTTGGGGTTTGTCTTTTTACAGCATCTCAGAGACTAGCAGAGAGGGATTTCATCTTGGTTAAATTGTATTTGTTTCCAAACAGCGGAGTCTCTTACAATGCTAATTGAGCAGCATAGAAACGCTTGGCAAGTTGCATTTTTAAAAAAAAAAGTTAACTCACCCCAGCAATGAACATAGATTTTAAAATCAGTTAAAAGCCAGTGAGAACAAATGCGCCTTAAATTGGGGTTTAAACAAAGGGAAGGTGGGGGCACATCCCCTAATGTCAATAGGCAGAAAGCCACACGTGCACAATGGGCATGGGAGCGACCACCCAAGGTGATTGGCGTCCATTCTGGAGACCAACAGAGACCTGCAGCCTGGGGGCGAGGCCAGCCTCCCAGAGTCCTGCTCAAGAGGGAGCAAGGTGGCGAGGAATGATCTTATTCCTGTTCCATGCTATGCTCCATCCACAGCCAATTTTCTTCCTCAAAGTACAGCAAAATGTGGGGAGGCCTGCACTCTGGCTACTGTGGCCAACAGTCCCCCTCCTGGTGGCTGCAGAAGGCTGTTAATGAGAGCGACTGAGCACTAACTAGAGCCCATGGTATCACACAAATATACAACCCCCTCTGGCCCCAGCACAAGGCTGCCCACCCACCTAGCTTTGTTATCCATAGCATGCCCGTCCCTCAAGAGGCAGAATTTTGTGAAAATAGAAACTCGTCATTCACAAATATATGGTAAGTAACTCAGGAACACCAGGCACCAAGCTACTGCCAAGGCTGATCTACTCAAACATAAGGAATAGTTCCAAATTTTTTATACTGATTTTTCTTTCCCATGTGCACCAGGTTTGGGGATTAGAGGCAACCCGATCTGGTTTGAAGCCTGGCTTTCCCAATAACACCCAAATGACCTGAGTCGTCACGCATCATTCTTGAAGAATGACGGGGCATCACGTTTTGTAACGTCTTCAAGTCCGTTTCCTCGTGTGTAAATGGAAATAATCGTTTATACAGGAGCTGTGAGGAGCTATTTTGCATATGGTGTCCAGCACAGCGCTTGCTCACAGTTAGTAGGTGCTCAGTTCATTGTGGCCATTGTTACTATCGTAATAATGTTTCCTGGGGAAATAGGATACATATGGGGAAGCCGAGCTGTACCCCCAAATAACCTGTTGGGAGCTATCTTGTAATAAGTTTAAAATCACTGGTCACAGAACTAAAAGGAAACTTTATGTAGTTCAACCCACCTTTTCTCAGAAGAAACAGAGGCACAGAGAGGTTATATGACTCCCTAGCACCTCACAGAGCCTGGCGTGGAGCCCAGATTTTCCTAATCTAGGGTTCTTTCTACTTCAGCACACTCAGTATTACTAGTTCCTGAAATAGCTTTTCTTCTCCTCACAGAGCGAAGGAAATGCTGCCTTAGGAAGAGATTTCCTTAAGCTCGCAGCCGTGCCCTTCAGTTTCAGGTTTTGGGCCTCAAGTCTGCTTGCCCCTCTGGCTCTCAAATTTCTGCTGGCAATGCAAAGACTCTCCTTGCACTTAATGGGAGGATAGAGGCTCCTGAGCCCTCATGTTTTCATTTCTGGGTGCCTCTGTAGCTGCTTCGGGTTCTTTTTCTGAGTCTCTATGCAATCAGGATTCATTCTTCCTAGAGTGTGAATCCCTGAAGTAGCGTTTAAATCCTCTCAATTCAGCCAGAGCATCTTATAGTACAGCACATATTAAACACCACATAGGAACAGAATCAGATGAATTGGAACCAAATGCATTTGCCTGGAAAAGGCCAGGAATAGACAAATGTTGACAACTTTAGAAAAGTAAAGAGAAATTCATTAACATTTTCAAAAAGGTTTTTTTAAAGGTAGAATTCTTTATCCAAAATGAAGAGAGAATGGAGCTTCACAGGAAGACTTGCTCACACCAGGCCCTTGGATTTCTCTGAAAGACTGTGAATGTGATAGGCCAAGGCTGCTGTACCTATCATTTGTGCCTGCCCACCAGGACTGGGACGTCCCCATTATGCAGCAAGATGTGAACTAGCTCTCAGGGTCTGTTCTCAGATCAAGCCATGGCTACATAATCTACTCACTTCTTTGGTTTTCTAAGCTCCTTCAACTCCCTGTAAAAAAGCATGCGATTTTTCTTAATTGCCCTCTGAACATTTCAAATAGGCTAATTCTATCTTCCTAGAATGTAAGCCTCTTCAAGATAGGTGTGTTGTTCTGTATTCTGAAAAGAAAGACTTGATTATTTTTTTCAAATCAATGGTTGTCTTTTATTATATTTTTAAAAATTATTTTATTTAACTTTATTTATTTAAATTTGACCAGAGAAAGACAGACAGAGAGAGAGAGAAAGAGAGAGAAAGCAAACCACTAGGTCCAGGACTCAAACCGCGGTCAGTCATGTGGTAGTCCAGCTCCCACCATGCCACCTGCCGGCCCCTACTGTTATCTTTAAAATATCATGTAACAGCCTGAAAAATCATCCACCTTGTTACTGTACCCCGTTGAACTGTTCCCTTTTCAGAGACATAGATACCATCTAAGAATTTTCTTACATTCTTATTTGTAACTGTTGTGGCTTGCTGTATTAAAACAGCTGAATCAAAACAAATACAATGTCATTGCCTTCAAGGATCAACTCATCTTTCTGGGCTTAGGGTACTGAACAAGCAACAGCTGGTCACACCTGAACTCTCCAGATGTATTTTTCACCCAAGAAATTTTGAATTTCAACAAGAGACCCATTCTCCTGAGTAACACCATTGATGGGGAAGTAAGCGTACACAGACCTCATCTTGTAACAGAAGCCCAATGTAACACCCTTGATTATGTTCTGTACATGACAACAGTGCAAACTGTACCCACTTCCTACCCCCCTCCCCAGCATGTTTGTCCACCTAGAACCTCTTCTTTTTCTTTCCAAGGAGACTATGCTCTACATTGATGTGATTGAAGTCCCTCTGCAAGGTTCCTCTGGGGCTCTTCACAATAACTGTGTCCCTTCAGAGTGATGTTGAAATTCTCTGGAATGTCGACAGTCTGCTGAGAACGGTCTTCATCTTTGTAGCATCTGACACTGATTTTTTTTTTTAATTGACACAAGAATATATTGCTAAATAAAAGACAAATGAACTTTCTAGTCATAAAACCATTCATTAAACAAACATTTTTCTGCTTTGTCATTGTATATCTAATTGGATAAGAATATGAGCCATGATTAATTTCTCACCCAACTGAATTGGTATCAGAGGATTTCCTGCTTGAGGCATAGTGGGATGACATGAGTAAGGGTATGTGAGAGAGGTCACCCCTTATTTGAAAGAAATGGCACTCTTTCTGATCTCAGAGCAAGCTGTTTGTACTTAAAAGTTCTCTTGGTCTGTACCAGGCACAATAGATGATAACAGCTGATTCAGAATAGTTACAGTCTAGTGTATAAATATGTAAACATGGGTAAGTATGTATTTAGACAATTTAAAAGTGTGTCTCATTTACCCAATTATAAACAGCTGTCTGAGAGCAATTACGATTTATCATGTAAATGCTTATTTGCATAATTCAAAATATGAATATTATTTACTTGATAAAGACTGTAAGTAAAAGGCAACCCGAACTTTCTCATGCTTAGAGTTTTATGCTAAGTTTTACCATACAGAAAAAAGAGCATTTTGTTCAAAATGGTACTTAATTTTGGTAGTTCCAGCAGGTCCGAATAATCACTAATTAAATAAGAAAAGAACAAGAGTTTGAAAGTAAAGATAGCTGGCTGAAAAGGAACAAAAGAGGTCAAACTACTTTGCTACATTTACTTCAGAAAATTTTCTGTGTAGGGACTGGATGAATTGCCTTACAACCATTTTCTCTGAATGTATTTAATGTGTGAATTCTTTCAGGGTATTTAACATATTACTTTTTTGCACCACGATTTGATGTATACATACTTTTTCATAATATATCATTATTTTCATTTTTATTTATTTATTTTTAAGTTTTCTTTCCACAGGGCGTGTGTGCTCATGGAGAGACAGAGACAGTGAGAGGAAAAGTGAGAAATCACCCCCCAGGAGGTTGGCCTCTCCCCCAATCCCTTCTCCTCCATTCTCCTCCTGGGTGCACACAGGAGCACTCTGCATGGGTTTCGAGCTGCTGGGTCTTGTACTTGACCACAAACCAACCGTGGATGGCGGTGTAGAAGTCCAGTGCCTTAACCATGACGCCATCTGCTGACCCTATATGTCATTATTTTTGAAAGTGTGGGATTACCAAATAAGTAAGCTTCCAAGTGTACTAAGGAACATTTCTCCTTAAAATATGACTATCCTGCTTTTATGAAAACCATTCATACAATGTGAACATCAAATCCTTCCCTCAGTTGTTACCTGCTGTATTAGTTTCCTAGGGCTGCCATAACCAATTACCGCAAACATAGTGACGTAGATCAACAGAAAGGTGTTTTCTTACAGTTTCTGAATGCTGAAAGTCAGGAATAAAAATGATGGCAGGGCTGTGCACTCTCTAGAAGGTCTTGAGAATCGAGCCCCCCTACTTTTTCCTGGGGTCTGGGGGTTGCCATCAATTCTTGGAGTTCCTTTGAATGTAGCTGCATCATTCTACTCTCTGTCCCCATTGTCACATGGCCTTCGTCCTTGTGTGTCTGTCCCTGTGTGGCCTCTCTTCTTAGAAGAACAGCAGTCATTGGATTTAGGGCCCACATGAATCCAGTATGACTTCAGTTTAATTAATTGCATATGCTAAGACCTTATTTCCAAAAAAGGTCACATTCATGGGTACGCAGGTTGGAACTTGAATGTATCTGGGGGACATGATTCAACCCACTACACCCACGAGAACTAAAATGCAAAATAGCATTCCCAAGTACTGAAGCACCCTAAAATATTATCTGAATTGTCCATCCCCCAGTGATTTGCATTTTGAGTGGTTTTAACACTATAGACAGAATATTGTCATATTATTTGAAAAATTCAAAATTCATATGTGATATGGTATATTTAAGAAATATTTATACAGTTTATGTTATGAGAAAACAATGCTATGAAAACTCTCTCTTAATCAGACTATTTAAACAGAATACACACACACACACACACACACACACACACACACACGTATTTGTTTTTATAAGAGAGAGAGAAGGGTGCCCTTGATAGGATATTGCTACAGCAAGGTCCTTCCCTCAGCCTCCCAGCCAGCCAGGATCACAAGTGTACAAAGATATACTTGGCACGTTAAGGTCAATTCAGGATCTTAACCTGGGCCTTCCATGTGGCTTCAGCATTGCACAGCTTATCTGTAAAGCCCATATCTTTGGAAGATGCCACATTGGGCCTAGCTGCTTACTATTGCTTCCTTGGCTAGCTCATCCTCCCTGGTCAGTCCAAGAATGCCTTCTGTGCTGTTCCCGCTCTAATGGTTTTGCCATGTTGTTACATCTCTGCAAAGTGACTTCCTGTCCTAGAAAGATGCATTGCTCATTTGAGTGGGTTAAAAAATTGGAAATCTGCATTTATTGATCAGGAGGGGCAGAACATTCTATCACCTCTTAAAAGACCTTTTTCAATGAGATCCCTGGAAAAAATCAAAGCAGGAGAAATCAAGGTACTGCAGTGGCTTAGAAATGAGAAAACAAACCCCAGAGTCAGGCAAAGGAGTTGGCTATCGACTTCTAGGAGCAAGAGCAGAAAGAAATCTGAATGAGTTCATCAGAACTAAGAGGAAGTGGAAAGTTAGGGGCTTGTCCCACACCAGAAGGTGTCTGATGGTACTTATTAAGTAGGAAAGAAGTACCAAAAATCTCAGACCTAAATTTGCCACTCCCCAGGATACTGCATCCTTTCTCTCTCTCTTTTTTTTATTTATAGAGAGTTTTGCCATAGGGTGCATGTGCTCACTGGAGAGACAGAGACAGAGAGGCAGAAAATGAGAAATTACGTCCCAGAGGGATGGCCGTGCCTCAATCCCTTCTCCATTATTCTTTTCTGAGATTTTGGACATTTACACACATGTGCCCGGCATGAGTTTTAAGCTGCTGGGTCTGGGACTTTAACCACGGTAAGCCATGTGAAAATCCAGCAAAGTAACCATTATGCCATCTGCTGGTCCCAGTACTGCATCCTCTTTTAGTTGTTTTGGGTAAGGTTTTGCTTCTTTTCCTTCATGTCATTGCTCTGTTTCTCACAGCAGTTTAATGGTTATCGTTTACACCTGTCTTTTTAAAAAAATAGTATTATCTTATCTATTTTATTTTATTTGTTCTTTATTATTATTTTCTAATTTGACCAGACAGGGAAAGTGAGAAAGGAAGCCATCAGGTCCAGGACTTGAACTGTGGTCAGCCATGTGGGAGACCAGAGCCTCAACCACCATGCCACCTGTCTTCTAATGTACACATCCCGTCAGTCAGCCCAAGTAGACGGCAAGCTTGTGGAGGAAAGGATCTTCCTCTGTGTTATTAACAGTGCTCACAGAGCTTTTTATCTCATGCAATCCCACCTTCGATGTTCGAGGAGGGCCACATCTGATAAGCTGAAATAAATAGGAAGTTCAGTCATTGACAAGCTGGGTAATTTTTAATTTTTCTGTGTTAAAAAGTTTGCTTCTAAAATAGAAGACATACTTTGTTTGCAACCAACATCTTATCACTCAATAAAAGATCCCACAGTCTTTATAATTGATGTGGGACTCAGATGTCACAAATGCCAAATGAGTGGTTGGGGCCAATTCCAGTGGTAGGATAAATAGACAGAATGGTATTTAGTGCTATTTAGTTCAGATTCCTGCTTCTTTGACAGGATTTCTCTCTCATTCTAGCTATTGAAAATCAAATCTGATGTGGAAGTCAAACTTCTGTGATTCCATCATTATGCATTCCAAAACCCAGGCTGAAGACAAATTCACTGAAGTGCTTTGTTTTCTAATGGTACTTTTCTCTTCCCGTCAGGAAAAAAAGATGAATTAGCATTTTATGGCGCCTATTAGTGAGGGACTAGTGAGGTCATAAAAGTGCACCAGGCAGAGGAATTTCCACACTGGCATAACAATGAACTTCCTTTGGGTCCTAAACTGTCCCCCCCCAAAGAAACAAGAATCAGAAATCCAGCCTGAATCACTGTTCTCCCAGCTCAGGGCTCAGCGCTGTCTAAAGGGTATGACCTTTACCAGAAAATGAGGTAGAGTAGGTCTGCCCTCTCTTGTCATTTGTCTGTCCTGGGGTTACAGAAAGGAATTCTAGGGACCTGTTTCTATGCTTCACCTTTATCCCTACTTCAGCTGCATTAGCCACTTGCCCTAAAATTTTTCAATAATTTCTTTTACTTCTAGTCTTTATAGCAAGCCTAAAGGAGAGGTTCATTTTGCTCTCTCATCCATAGAGAAATCCGTTTTGGTCACTAAAAATAGCATTCCAGGGCCAGCAGGTGGCGTGATGGGCCCTGGACTCCCACACAGCCAGCTGTGGTTTGAGTTCCAGACTTGTTGGCTTGAAAAATCATATCAGATGTGTGTGCCCAAAACCTCAGGAGGAGAATGGAGGAGAAAGGACTGGAGCATGGCCATCCCCCCAGGGGGTGTTTTCTCACTTTCCATCTCACTGTTTCTCTGGCTAGCACAAACATCTTATGGCAAAAACCTTAAAAAAGTAGCATTCCAATGTAAGAGAATCAACCATTTCTCCACTGAGAGCTGTCTATCATCACTTGTTTATTCATCTATTTGTTTAATTGTTATCATTTATAAATGCTTACTATGAGACAATTGTGTTAAGTTCTGGAAAATGACAGTTGCATGATATTTTACAATTTCTGGAGTATAAAATAAACTATTTGTTCCATTTGCTGTTTTATAAGGTATTATTATCTCCATTTAACAGATGTAAAAATTGGTTTCAGATCCGAGAGACCTTGTAGCCTTTACAGGGTGGGACTGTCATCCAAGGCTAAACTATGATGAGTAGAGGGGCCAGCAGATGGCATAGCAGTTATTTTGCTGAACTCCCACATGGCCAACCATGGTTTGAGTCCCAGACCCCATGGCTTGAAAATCATGCTGAGCACATGTGCACGTGTGCCCAAGATCCTGGGAGGAGAATGGAAGAGAAAGGACTGTGGCATGGCCATTCACTATGGGAGGTGATTTCTCACTTTCCCTCTCATTGTCTCTCTCCAATGAGTTCATTTGTCTTAGGGCAAAAGCCTCTAAAAAAGAAAGAAAAACTATGACGAGTACAAAAGATGATCAGATACCTCTTGGTGACACTGCACTGGAGACTCGATAATAAAAAACGAACCTCTTGGGACAGGCAGGTAGCATGCTGGTTGAGGGCACTGGACTCCCACTTGGCCGACAGTGGTTCAAGTCCCAGACCTCGTGGCTTACTTTCTCACCCCCCCCCCCATCCCTCTCTGGTCAAATTAAAAAATAAGTAAATAAATAAATAAAGTTAAATAAAATAATTCTTTAAAAAAATGAGCTTCTGGCCTTGTCCTTGTGGGACTAAATATTTACTATGCATGTGATCAAAGAGTTTATATGTAAATTACTATCCAAACAAAACACTTTTTAAAAAGAATTATATTATTTAACTTATTCATTTGTTTATTTTATTTTAACTTGACCATAAAAGGACAGAGTGAAAGAGAGAGAGGGAAAATGAGAAAGCAAGTTGCCACGTCCGGGACTCAAACCACAGTCAGTCATGTGGCAGTACAACACCCTTAACAACCACGCCACCTGCTGACCCAAAACAAAACACTTTTGAGAAGGAAAGGAGATGATGATGATGATGCAGAACAACTAGAGCAAACTGATGGTTATCCCACTCAGTGCTGCTTTCCTTATCTCCCAGCCTGTCATTCCATGGAGAAAACCGTGACTCTCTGGAGAGACTGCCTTCACAGAATGCTCTGCTTCTCACTGAAGGGGGGACAGGCAGAATGAGGCAGGGAGCCAGGAATGGGGGAACAGTACCTGGGCTCACTTATGTACCAACCAAATAGTCAGAGATGAATCCAAAAGAGAGTGTGGGACTGCCCGTGAGGTCTGGCAGCTGGACCGTGGTTGTCTCCCTATGCTTTATTGAAAGCTGCAAGAAAAAGGAGTGAAAATGAGTGGACGGTCTCTATTCTCCAGACAAAATCCATCCATCTGGTTTCACCTTCTCTGCTAGTAAAATCAAGTCCCTGACAGTGAGTAAAAATGTCCAAGATTATTTAAAAATATTTATTTAATTTTATTAATTATTATTATTGTTTCAATTTGATGAGAGAGAGAGAGAATAAGAAAGCAAGCTGCTGAGTCCAGAACTCAAACCACAGTCAGCCATGCGGGAATCCAACACTTCAACCACCATGCCACTTGTCGGCCCCTCCAAGATCTGTTTTGGATTTTTTTTTTGTGGGGAGGAGAGGGGGTCTTTTTTTTTTTT
This sequence comes from Tupaia belangeri chinensis, assembly GCF_000334495.1. Classification (NCBI taxonomy): domain Eukaryota; kingdom Metazoa; phylum Chordata; class Mammalia; order Scandentia; family Tupaiidae; genus Tupaia; species Tupaia belangeri. The sequence goes on along the minus strand of NW_006159844.1, from coordinate 4,084,902 downwards.
ACTTCTTTTTTTAAATTTTTTTTTGAGAGGTTTTTGCTATAGGGCGCATGCACTCACCAGACAGACAGAGAGAGACAGAGAGACAGAAAGTGAGAAATCACCCCCCAGGGGGGATAGTCACGCCACAATCCCTTCTCCTCCATTCTCCTCTCAGGATCTTGGGCACACATGCACATGCGCTCGGCGTGAGTTTAAGCCACCAGGTCCGGGACACGAGCCGCAGTCGACCTCGTGGGAGTCCAGTAACATAGCCATTACGCTAACTGCTGGTTCCCTAGGGGATCTTTTTGATATTCTCCTCCCAAACAGAAAATTATTCTCTAATTAAATAATTTAATGTTATTAAAATAATTGTTCCCACCAGTTGAGTGTTAACAACCATTATAACTGCAGAGGGCAGAAAAGGTATCTTTCCTTGGTTATCGACACAAGCTGGGTGGCAGGAGTTGTGCTACGAGAGGGAAGCATAGCTCAGAGTCAGAAGGATTTTGAGGAGATGGTTGGTTCAGCCTCCTGCCTCTAGACAGTTGACTCCAAACACACTTCTGAGGGACTTATAGTGGCCATGGTAAAGTGTATCCCTCTCAGAATGTTGTAAAAGGTCTCAAGACACCTGTTGCCGTCCAATCACAGATCTCTTACTACTTCCTTCTGTGAACGTGGGGCTTCCACCATAACGATGATGATGGTGGTGATGATGGTGATGAAGATATGAGGATGACATCTACCGTCTTTGGAGTTCTTAGGAGGTACCAAGCAAGTTTTCAGCATTTTTACCTGTGTTATCTCAATTATTCTTCACAATTCTATGAAGTTGGTTCTACCAGTAATATTAAGTTTAGTTGTTTCATCCATGGGTGAGACATACACACACGTACACACATGTGCATACACACATAGAGAAAGAGAGAGAGACATAATCCCCAACTGGATTTTGACACCACTGTCCACCTCCAGTACTGGAGCATGGGTAAGTGCCTACTCAGGGAGATCTCTGGACTTGAATGGGAGCCCTCCCTAGGTAGGATTGCCTTGTAGAGAGCATTGTGTCTGACCACTCATACCATCCAACCCTATTATCAACAGTACTTTTTGTAGATAAGGAATCTGAGATAATGGAGAGATTAAGTAGCTTTTAAGAGCATGCAGTGTGCTCTGGGATACTCCCTCTGTGTAGACTACTGCCATCTGAAGTCTTTTGTCTAGCATGCTTGTCACACAGCTTAAGTTCAGGGTCTCCTTAAAAGCTGCCTGTGCCTGCAGAGGCTGATGGGAAGTGCTGGCCTGGGCATCCACAGCACCCCTGACCATCGTGCATCCCTCACGGGGAGCATTAGCCACTCTGGTTACTGCTGGTGTTCTTGGCTATTGGCCCCCTATACCGAGAAAAAGTTGAGGCTAGAGCCATGTCCAAATTCTCTGGCACATATTCATTTGATAGACTTTCAAATACATTTAACATAGTAAAATGCATTTGGCCAGAAAGGGGACGGAAAAGATCTGCCGACTGACTTTTGCAGTGCTGTGTTGGGCATGTCTGATCCATATGGAGTACCAGCAAGCCGAAGAAATGTAGGACAGAGTGGGCTGTGAGTTGTGTTGGCAATTTTGATCTATAATAGTCGCTGTGTTTGGCCAGCAACTATTTTAAACGATAAATTTCAAGACTGAATTGATGATAAAAATGAGATACTGGTTTTGGAAACATACTCACAAAAGTACTATTAAGCCTGGGAACCAGCAGTTAGCGTAATGGCTATGTCGCTGGACTCCCATGTAGTCGACCGTGGGTCGTGTCCCGGACCTGGTGGCTTAAAACTCACGCCGGGCGCGTGTGCGTGCGTGCCCAAGATCCCGAGAGGAGAATGGAGGAGAAGGGATGGCGGCGTGACCATCCCCCCTGGGGGGTGATTTCTTGCTTTCTGTCTCTATGTCTCTCTCTGTCTGTCCGGCGAGCGCACGCGCCCTACAGTGAAAATCGCTAAAAAAAAAAAAAAAAAAGTACTATTAAGCCTGTTGGTAGGAGTGTCAACTGGCATCAACTTCCTGGAAAGCAATTTGGCAAAATGAATCAAAGGCCTCAAAAATGTAAATTTCTGGGCCAGCAGGTGGTGTGGAGGATAGGGTGGCTGGATCCCACAAAACTGGCTCCACCATTAGAGTCCTGGACCCAGCAACTTAAAAATCACCGCAGGTGTGTGTGTGTGTGTGTGTGTGTGTGTGTGTGCATACCCAAAATCCTTAGAGGAGAGTGGAAGAGAAGAGATTGTGGCATAGCCATCCCCCTGAAGGGATGATTTCTCAGTTTCCCTCTCTCTGTCTCTTTCCAGTGAGTGTATATGCTCTATTGAAAATACTAAAATTTTTTTAAAAAGAAAAAAATTACAAATTGCTTTTGACTCACTTCTAATATCCCCCCTCCCCCAAGGACAAGTCAGAAATGTATAGATTATATACTTAAGTATTATTTCAGTATTGCTTAAAATAATGGAAAGTTGGGGGGCAGCCCCATGGCCTATTGGTTAAGGAAGATAGATCTCACATGATCAATTGGGAGATTTGAATGTTGGCCCCTGCAACTTGAGAAACATAACAGACACATGTGCACAAGTGCCCAAAGTCCCACCAGATGGGGGAGAGATGAAGAGGGACTGTGCTGTGGCCGCATCCCATTGGGAGGTGCTTCCTTCCACTCCCTCTCTATCTCTGCCTATCTTCCTCCATTAAGTCCACACATCCTCTGGCAAATTAAAAGCAAGCAAACAAAAAAACCATACATACCAATTGCATTACCATCAAATGGTGGGCTATATGCAGCTGTATAGACCATGTGCATCAAGAATTTGCAATGAGAGTATAGAGGCTTAAGATATGGTGAACAAACACACACAAACACAGTATGTACGATTTTATTAACAGTACGATTTTGACAATGAAAAAAGTATATGAAAACTAGAAGAAACTAAAATGTTAATGGTGAAATTAGGTAATTATTAGTCGTATTCCTTTTCTTTATTGCAAGATTTGTGGTTTGTGAGAGAGCATGTGTGTTCACCTGGGAGAGACAGCGAGAGAGAAAGTAAGAAAGCAGCCCCATGGGGAATGCTTGGTCACCATCTCTTCTCCTCCATCTCTCCCTGTGGGATTTAGGGCACGCACACACATGTGGCCAGCATGTTTCTCAAGCCTATGAGTCTGGGACTCAAACCACAGAAGTTCGCCATGTGGGATCCAGTCGCCTTAGCCACCATACCATGGGCTAGTCCATACTTTTTATTGATTCTTTTACTTCCTAAATTTTGCACATTGAGCACTTGTTTTAATACTTTGAAAAAATAGGTTTTAAAAATGCTGTATGAAATAGTGTAGGTTATTATAAGTAAATGAAGCTGAGAAACACATGTAATTTTTCAATTAACTGAAAAATGTGCTATTAACTAAAATTAGAAAAATGAATGAAATTAGACAGATATCATAAAAAAGAGGTATAATAAACAGAAACTACATGATTTCATGGGAAGAAAAAAGTACTTTAGATGTCAGCAGATCTGGCTGGTAATATTTGTATAATTCTGTAACTCAGGAGAGCACTTCACCTCTTTTTGTCTGTGCTTTTTTCATTTGTAAAAATAAATTGGTTAAATCAGATGATCTCTGAGTTTCTTCCTGACTTTAATTGATTCTGTTTATTCATCCTACTTATCTCTTATGCATTACAAAAAAACCCAGCAACAATAACAACAAAAAACCCTCCACGTCTATGGCTAATCTGACCACACTGCATGAGGTACTAGGTGCGAGTTCATGGGACTCTCCACGTCGGCAGAAAGTGAGTGGCTAATCCTTGAGCTTCGACTTAGTGCAATTGTGAGGACAAGGGAGTGGAACGGAGGAGAACACGATAAAGATAGGATGGTGGGAAAGGCATGTAGGTGCTAGAGGAGCCAGATGGGGTGGGGAGGAAGCGTCCAGTTGTGACAGAATCAGCGCTGGCTTAGACATGGTAGGAGTCGGTGGTCAGGGGTTAATTGATCAATGGTGGAGAGGCTGCCTGACAACTCAGCAAAGGAAGAGCAGGGGCTGGAGGGGGATGACCTTTCACCCTTAGGCTCCCAGCACACATTCCCTGGAGACCAAGTGTCTCACCCTGTGGAGGTAGAAGTGAATGACTGAAAACAAAGTTCCACCCAGGACATGGCCAAAGGGTAGGCTTTTGACTTGTGGTTAAAACAAGCGAAAGAAATGTTTTTAGCCAGAAAGAAAGCAAACAAGCCTTTGGTCAAAATGTGAAAGAGAGGTAAAGAGAGAGGAGGAGTGCTGTGGATTCCCAAAAGCCCTGTGCCCTAATCCTGGCTTTGCAGTGGTCTTGCTGGGTGGCCAGCAAGTCATTCACCCTTTTCAGACACACTTTCCTCTCAGTAAAATGCAGGCAGTTTCTGCTCCATACATCCCGGGGAGCGTTAGAGACACAGACAGCGTGAGTGGCGGTGCTGGGTGAATCCAGAGTTCCCCAAGCCCTATTTCCCTGGGTAAATCTAGCAGGGTATAAAGGGAAGGAGAGAGAAACAGGAGCAAAGAAACAGAGAAAGAGATCAGTTTTCTCTTAGCTAAGTAACTTGTCCCCTTAACCGCACTCCCACAGATAGCAGATATTAAATAAATGAAAATCCTGCAACCCAAATCGAACCCCAAATTCTCTAAATGCTTCTGATCCAAAGAGTATTGAATTTCCTGAAGAAACACTGAATGCTTGCAATATCTGTATTACTTATTCATGTGGCAAGTAGGACCACTCTTCATTTCTTTCCCAGCGTTACTTTAACCTGCACCTCACCTTGCCTGTAATGGCTTCTAGTTTAGTGCTTTAACGGTCCCCAACTGTTTTGGCATCAGCGACTGGTTTTGTGAAAGATAATTTTTCCACGGAACTCGTGGGGACATGAGAGGATGGAGAGGATGCTTTCAGGTTGGTTCAAGTGCCTTATGTTTATTGTGCTCTTTTTTTCTATTGTCCCATTGTAATATATCATGAAGTAATTATACAACTGACTAAAACGCAGAATCCGTGGGAGCCCTGGATGGCTGTAAATACAGCTGAAGCTTCACTTGCTCCTCTGTCACTCACCTGCTACCGTGTGGCCTGGTTCCTAACAGGCCATGGACTGATACTAGTTTGTGGCCAGGGGTTGAGGACCCCTGCGTTAAAGGCTGTCGTAGGGCAGTAATATTTGCCCAAAATGTCCTCAAGGGCAGAGGGTATGTCTTCTGCTCCATTTTGTTTGTTTGTCTTTTCTTGTTGTTTTTGCTATAGAGCATGTGCTCTGGCCAGAGAGACAGAGAGAGATGAAGGGAGAAGTCACCCCCTTGGAGGGGTGGCCATGCAGAAACCCCTTCTCCTCATGGGATTTTGGACACACATGCATACGTGCCCGGTGTGATTTTCAAGCTGCTGGGTCCAAGACTCCGACCAAATCTGCCACGTGGAATCCATCCGCTCTAACCCCCACCCCACCTGCTGGCCCTTTGTTCGTATTTTTAAAGGGGCAAAATGGAAACTCAAGTTCATGTTTCATTCAAAACCTGGCATATCCCTTCTTGGAATCATTACTCCCAGCTCCCTTCAGGTGCAGCACGCCTGTTTGTAAACATGGAATCATTCCAGGTGAAGGTGTTGGGGGATCACTTAGGAGTAATAATGGCAGCTCATTTCTATTTATAGGTTTAATTGATTCTAATCCAGAAGGCTTTGAAATTGCAGTGATTCTGAGCCAAGTACCTCCCATGAAGGATGATGGTTTGAAGACCTCTGTCAATCACCCAGTGGAGGTGTTGAGAGCCAGAGTATTTCTGATTTTAAGGAGCCCCTTTAATCCAATCAATTGCAGAGAGTCTTACTTCCCCTGAGCTATGCATGGATTAATTCTATAAGAGCACCTTTCCATTAAAGAAACTGATTGCAAACTTCCCTTCTAATTGTGAAAATGCTCACCTGCTCAAAGTAAACAGTTCTGGAAAGACACCTTCATTTTGCTTCAGTTATTTGGCTAAGGAGAGTGGAGTTTCAACCTAAGTTTAAGAGGTTAAAATTGAATACCCATCAACACTTATAAATAGAGCAAGTCATGCCTGAGGTAAGTATGAAAACTACAAAATGACCCTTACCCCCTCAGCACTTTGCAAAGACCTTAATATTTTGGTTATGATTTAAAAAATCCCTGGGGCTTGTAGGTGGCAAGAAGCTGGACTTCCACATGTCTGACTATGGGTTTTAGTCCCAGACCTGGCCGCTTGCTTATTCACTTTCACTCACTCTCTCTGTCTCTCTCTGGTTAAATTAAAAAGAAATAATAAATAGAGGGACTAGGTGTGTGGTGGTTAAGGTGCTGGACACTCCCACATGGCCGACTGGGGTTCAAGTCCTGGAACTGGTGGCTTGCTTTCTCACTTTCGCTCTCTCTCTCACCCTCTGTCTCTTTCTGATCAAATTAAAAATAAATGAATGAATAAATAAAAAATAAAATAAATAATTATTGAAAAAAGAAATAATAAATAGAATTAAGTAAATAATTCTTAAAAAAATAAAAACCCTGAGGAAGAGAACAGCGGGAATGGTGTGTACAGAGAGGTGTTAGGTTAACCATCAAAAAAGAGTGATTATCGGGAACCAGCAGTTAGCGTAATGGCTATGTCGCTGGATTCCCACGTAGTCGACCGCAGTTCACGTCCCGGACCTGGTGGCTTAAGACTCACGCTGGGCGCGTGTGCGTGCGTGCCCAAGATCCCGAGAGGAGAATGGAGGAGAAGGGATTGCAGTGTGACCCTCCCCCCTGGGGGGTGATTTCTCGCTTTCTGTCTCTGTCTCTGTCTGTTTGGCGAGTGCACATGCCCTATAGTGAAAAACCTCTCAAAAAAAATAAAAAAAGAGTGATTATCGAAAATTGAAAACAACTTAAATATTCAAGAATTAGAGAGTTAGTAAATCAATTATTAAATTGATTTTAGTATCATCACATGTTGGAATACGATACAAACATTACAAATCATGCTTTCTGAAGAATATATAATGAAACAGGAAAATACCCATGACATACCGTCAAATAAAAAGTAGAATGTGAAATTGTATGTACAATTTTTTAGAATTTGTGATCCTAAAGGAAAGACTGCTCTGCAGTAGTTCAAAAGAAGTGGATCTGCACCTATTCATATGGGAAGGTTCCAAAAGCCTGACATCACTCCTTGAAAGCATGGTCCAAAACAATGTATGGCGCGATCCTGTTTGGGAGGAATGCTGGATGGGGAAGGTTAAGGGAAATTTTGAATCTCCTCTATAGAATTTGAATTTCTGTCACAAAAGTATATTTGTATATTATGACATTTAAAGTCCTATTTCTTGTTTTTGTTTTTAGTTTTTGCTATAGGGCACGTGAGCTCTCCAGGGAGAGAGAAAGAGAGGGAAGGTAAGAAATCACCTCCCTGAGAGGATGTCCACACCACGATTCCTTCTCTTCCATGATCTTTTTGGGGTTTTGGACACACGCATGCATGCAAACACTAACACACAGATGGTGTAACTTTCAAGCTACCAGATCTAGGACTCACAGTTACCTTAACCAGTTACCTTAACCTCCATGCCACCTACTGGCCCATAAAGTCATATTTTAAAAATGTCCAGTTGAGAGCCAGCAGATGGCATAGTAGTTACATCACTGGATTCCCACATGGCTGACTGAGGTTCAAGTCCTGGACCTGGTGGCTTGAAAATCACACCGGGTACACGTACATGCATGCATGCTCAAGATCCCAGGAGGACAATGGAGGTGAAGGCATTGTGGCATGGCCATCCCCCTTGGGGGGTGGTGGTGATTTTTTACTTTCCCTCTCACTGCCTCTGTCTCTCTGCCGCACGTATCCTAAGGCAAAAACCTCTTTAAAAACATAGAGTGGGACAAGAAGGGAGAAAAAATTCTAGCAATGATTCCAAAGTTCATGTTCTTTGCATAGTCTCTAGAAAATCTCTGTGCCCTTGGGTGCTATGGGGTCAGGTTACCATGAGAGGAAGCAGAGGGAAGGCTAAGCACTGGAGATGGGTGTTTTTCTTTATTCAGGAACAATGTTAAGGCTCCAGGATTAGCAGTGAACATGGACCAGGCACAAGGCCAGTAAATTTGAGGTGGGAGGGAGATGGCACCACCAGCTGATCTTAAAAGATCTGCAGTCGATTTGCAGCTGCGATTCACAGTCTATTTAGGATCTAAATGAGCAGAGTCTAGGATCCATCCCCAGTGAGTCTGAGTGTGCCCTCAGATTCTGCATTTTCACAAGCACTGTATGTCATTCTTAGACCATTTCTTGAGAACTGCCCTAGGGATATTATGGAGCCAGCTCAATGCCTGAGATGCCACCCTCTCCCTGGCCCACTCCCCAGATCGCCCTCTGAATCCTGCTCTTTCAGGGTGGCCCATGATGCCCATTTAAAAAAATTTAAATTTAAATTTAATTTTATTTATTCATTCATTTACTTTAATTTAACCAGAGAGAGGCACAGAAAGAGAGAGAGGGAAAGTGAGAAAGCAAACCACAAGGTCTGGGAGTTGGACCATGGTTGGCCATGTGGGAGTGCCCAGCGCCTTAACCATCATGCACCTGCTGGTCCAACTCCCAGACCATGATGCCTATTTAAAGCAGATCCATCAGCTTCATATTTGAGTGGGGACCTGATGTGAGGGGAAGCAGAGACATCCAGTGTGACTGGGCAGGGGAGAGCGGATAAAAGGCAGAGGGGACACAGTGGAGAGGAGGGACAGCAGTATGGGTACTGAGAACTTTAAAAGTCAATAAAAACGCTCTCCTCTAGACATGACCCCGTCAAACATACGACATGACAGAGAGTAAGATCTGTTAAATGACCGTCATTGTCACAGTATTATAGTGAAAATACTTAGCATCTGAAAAGTGAGCATCCAGACCCTGATCATTAGCCTTGCTAAGAGAAGATGCTATTAGTCCCCCTAGGGTCAAGAAGAGCCGCAATACTCAGGTTTGTTCCTGAAGCTTCCGTTCACATTCTGGACATGCCTAGAAAGCAAAACAAAGGTCCTATGTCGCCACCTAGAGACCAAGGCCTGAAAGTATTGGCTGAAGAAATTGTCAAAGATCTGGCTGGCGAAATCACCTTCCAAGTTTAATTACAGCACTCAAAAACCACCAGCTTCAGGCTTACCAATGCCAATCAATCCTTCTTCACAGGACATGAATATGTGTTTGAACTCAAGTCTCCATAATGCCCAAATGATTTCTAGGTGAGAAAAACATTGACTGCTTTTAAAACCTCGACTAAAGGGACCAGCAGTTAGCGTAATGGCTATGTCGCTGGACTCCCACATAGTCGCCCACGGTTTGAGTCCCGGACCCGGTGGCTTAAAACTCACGCCGGGCGCGTGTGCGTGCGTGCCCAAGATCCCGAGAGGAGAATGGAGAAGGGATTGCGGCGTGACCATCCCCCCCCTGGGGGGGTGATTTCTCACTTTCTGTCTCTCTGTCTCTGTCTGTCTGGCGAGCACACGTGCCCTATAGCAAAAACCTCTAAAAACAAACAAAAAAAAGAAACCTCGACTAAATAAGTGAGAGTGTATGCAGGTGGGGGAAGGTTTGGGGGTGGAGATGGAGAAATAGGGGTTTCACTCTCTAAGTGGAGGACCTTAGGAAAATCACTTAACTCCTCAGGGCCTCTTCCTCTTCTATAAAAGAAGAAGATTGAACTAACTCGACAACGTATTAGCCTTCTAAGCCCTAAAATTTGGTTTCTATAATAATCTAGATTATTTAACTCAGGCATCAATCAAAACAATTACACAGCATACAAAAAATATTGGTACCTTGAATTTGTGTGACGTTTTCATCAAGGAAACTATGTCTTTGCTGCCCTCTAGAGCTCTGCCTGAAATCTGCATGAATGTAAAGTAAAAATCCCCAAAATGAGACTCTGCGGTTGAGACTCAAGAGCCTGGCAGCTCCCTGAAGTCCCAGACACACTTCTTTCCCCGCGACACGTTAGTCGTTCTTTCCATTCTTGTTTCATTCACGTCTTCTAATACAATTCCATTCAGTTCAACCTTTTATTTTAGAGTTCTTTCTCAACACTTCTTGTTTTGGGCTGTTGGCTGTTGGAAGTAAAATCCACAGTTTATTTGGAGGAAAGGGTCAAGTTTTCTAAAGGATTCTCTGCTCTATCAATACGTCTCCTCTGAGTGAGTTGTACAGTGGCTCTAGGGAGGATTATCTGTTCTAATTGGTGGAGCCAGTGGCCATAAAAAATAATCTCAACCTCTTTTCTTCTATCATTTCCTAGAAATGTGTGCACCCAAACCTCCATGGCACTGACAGAATAATAACCCTGCTACAAACTGCCCCGGAAATACAGACCTGCTAAGTGCAAGTTCAACATCTGTAAGCATGAAAGCCACATGTTCAGTCTTTCTTTTGGAATTATACAAATTTCAATTCTGAATCATCAGAACTAAAGTCAATCTTTGATCCATGCAACCTGCTAGTTGATAGACTGTACATAAAGGATAGTTTAAAGAAAAGTGAAGGGGCCAGCAGGTGGTGTGGTGGTTAAAGTGCTGATTCCCACGTGGCTGACCACAGTTCAAGTCCCAGACCTGGCTACTTGCTTTCTCACTTTTACCCTCTCTCTCTAGTTAAATTAAAATAAATAAATAAATAAATAAAATAATTCTAAAAAAGAGTTGTTTAAAAAATAAAAATGGAAACCATGTCTTTTGCCAGTTGCATCTTTCTTAACACAATCAAATTCTCGACTTAGCACAAAAACATTACAGTTCAGTTGGGGCTCTTACCTCAACTCCTGTCACTGATAACAGGACAGTGATATATTTCAAGAGTTGGGCCAGATATTAAAGTGTTGATAGAGACCTATTCCAAACTCGGATATTTCATGAGACCAGTTTGAGGACACCCAGAAGTTATGTAATAATCCTTTCAGGGTTGCTGCCGAAGAGGTGACCCAAGACCCCTTTGTACCTGATCTACAGCCTCACCCAAAATCTAACCCATTCTGGGGTTCAGAGCAGGGTGAGAAGTCAGTGAGAATACTGTGGGTGGAATATGTCTTCCACAAAATTCACATGTTGAGATCTGCTTGTATAGGATTAAGAGAGTGAAAACTTAATCTATGATGTTAAAAGGTGGTGTCTTTGGGAGAGATTAAGATTGAGGTTTTCAGGGTAGGACCCTCTTGAGCGAAGCCTAGTGAGTTTCTAAAGAAAAGGAATAAGACAAGCAAACATAGACACACACA
>NW_006159844.1:4057383-4073551 GCF_000334495.1 Tupaia belangeri chinensis | reverse complement strand
TGCTCTTTCTGGCCCTGTGATCCACCAGCAAGAAGACCCTCACCAGATGTGGCCCCAGACCTCGGCCCTCCAAACTGTGAGCTAAATAAACCTCCCCATAAATTACCTTGTTTCAGATAATCCCTGTTATTAGCCTCAGAACAGATGAGAACAGAGAACTGTGCAAAGCACGAGTGCATCAAGACATGGATGAAGCATCAGACAGAGATGTGCAGAGCTGCAGTGTTCTCTGCTGCTCATAATCATAAAAGCATCTTCCAGTGGTTAATCTTAAGGAATTATTGGTGTTTGTTATGACTCTAAAGGGACTGCCCATAAATTTGGCTTTTCTACTTACCCATAAAAGAGCTACTAGGTCAACCCAGCAACATAGCTGTTTCCATTTTTGAGCCGAGGCATAACACCTTTAAAGCCCCAGGGACCAGAGGATAGGAAATAGCTCAGTCTGCTCTTGAGATGCTCTCTGGGGACCAGCAGTTGGCATAATGGCTGTATCACTGGACTCCCATGTAGTTTATCACAGTTTGAGTCCCAGACCTGGTGGCTTAAACTTACGCCGGACATGTGTGTGTGTGTGTGCCCAAGATCCCAGGAGGAGAATGGAGAAGGAACTGCAGCATGGCCATCCCCCCGGGAGGTGATTTCTTGCTTTCTGTCTCTCTGTCTCTCTCTGTCTTTCTGGCGAGCACATGTGCCTTATAGCAAAAACTTCTCCCCCTGCCCCCAAAAAAGGAGAGAAGATGCTCACTGTTACTAGCCATGTGTTCTGCCTTTAAAAAATATATAAATAAATAAATTTAAATTTAAAATAATAAAAAAAAGCCTATTGGTACCAACAAATGGTATAATGGTAATGTTGCTGGATTCTCACATAGTCGACTGTGGTTCAAGTCCTGGGCCCGGTGGCTTAAAACTCACAGGTAAGGTGTATAGGTGTCCAAAATCCCGACAGGAGAATGGAGAAGAGATTGCGGAGTGACCATCCCCCTTGGGGGCTGATTTCTCGCTTTCTGTCTCTCTCTGTCTCTCCAGCAAGTGCACACATCCTGTAGCAAAAATCTCTCCCCCAAAAAGTTTATTTATTTATTCCTTCAATGAAAGAGAGACAGAGACAGAGAGAAAGAAAGAGAAACCAGGAACTTTCCCCCATCAGGGTCTTCATGCTGCAATGTACCCTTTGTCTCAGTCGCCCCGTATCACAGGTCCGTGCAATCCTGGCGTGCACAGGGAACCCACAGAGCTTCCCATGCTGTGCCAGACCTAAGTCTGTGTTCTGCTTTGAAGTCCCACATGCCTGACCACAGTTTGAATCCTGTCTCTGGTGGTTTGAAAAACACACCGGGTGCATAGATGTGCATGCCTCAAGTCCTGACGGGATGGGATGGAGAAATGAAGGAAAAAATGATTTTTTTTTTGTTTTTGCTATACAGTGGATGTGCTTGCCAGAGAGAGACAGAGATGAGAGAGAAAGAGAGAGAGAGAGAGAGAGAGAGAGATGGCCACTCAGTAATCCCTGCTTCTCCATTCTTCTCTGGGGATTTTAGGGACATAAGCACACTGAGTTTGGAATTCCAACCAGGTAGTCAGCCATGTGGGATCAAGCTGCCGTTACCACCACACCATCAGTTGGTCCCTGGAGGGGTATTTTCTCGCTCTTTCTTTTGTTCTGTCTCTGGAGAGCACATGATCCCTCCGGCATTTGAAAAATAAAAGTGCCAAGAGAACTGGATAGCCACATGCAAAAAACACACACATAAAAATCATTTCCAAATGGATCAAAAACCTAAATATGAGAGCTAAAAAGAATAAAACTCTTGGAGAAAATATAGATGTAACTCTGTATGAACATAGAGCAATGATTTCTCAGATGTAACAACAGAAGCCTAGAAAATAAAAAAGATTAATTGTACTTTGTCAAAATTTCATGCATCAAACTAGACTGTCAAGAGCGTTAACAGACTAGCCACAGAATGGAAGAAAATATTTGTAAACCATAGTGCTGATAAAGCTCTAGCAACCAGAATATATAAACGATTCCTCAATTTAACACAATGTATTTTTTTATATGTATGGTTTTAAAAATTATTTAGTTAATTTTATTTATTCATTCATTTATTTAATATGACAAGAGAGAGAGAGAAAGCTACCAGACCCAGGACTTGAACGATGCTTGGCCACGTGGGAGTGTCCAGCACCATGCCACCTGCTGGTCCCCAAACAATGTATTTTAAAATTTTTAAAAATATTAACATGGGACCAGCAGTTGGTGTAATGGCTATGTTGCTGGACTCCCACACAATCGATTGTGGTTCGAGTCCCGGACCCAGTGGCTTATACATATACCGGGGGCGGGTGCATGTGTGACCAAGATCATGAGAGGAGAATGGAGAAGAAGGGGTTGTGGCGTGGCCATCCCCCCTGAGGGGTGATTTCTCATTTTCTGTCTCTCTGTCTCTCTCTGTCTTTCTGGCGAGCACAAGTGTCCTATAGAAAAAAACCTTTCTAAAAAAGAAAAAATATATATTAACACCAGAGGAGATGGATGTGAGAGAGAGATAGGAAGCAAGAAGTACTCCCCATCACCACCACCAATAGGGTCTGGTCACACTGTAATCCTTTTTCTTTCAACTCTCCATCTCATCCAAAACCTGGGCACACTCGCATATACCCAGTGTGTTTTTCAAGCCACGGGAGCTGGTACTCAAAGCTTGGTTAGTCACATGGGGCCCAGCTCTCACTGTGCAGTACTGGAACATGTATCAGGGACCATAGCAATTCTTCCATCCTTTTAGGGCTTCTTCTTTTTCTTTTTAAAATAATTATTTAATTTATTATTACTATTACTATTATTATTATTTAATTTGACCAGAGAGAGAGATAAAGTGAGAAAGTAAGACACCAGGTCTGGGACTTGAACTGCGGTTGGCCATGTGGGAATCTAGCTCCTTAACCACAGTGCCACCTGTCAGGCCCTAGACAGGACTTCTTAACCTTTAGGTCACCATCACAGGGTCAAGGGACCCCCTGAAGTTTTATACAGATTTTTTGTATCCATGTGCATTTTCTGTGGACAGAAACCACCTGGTATTAAAAATGGGTTATCAATCTCCAAAGTAAGGGAGAGGACTCTGAAGGATACAAACATAAACTTATTAGAAAGCCTTTTTAAAGAATTATTTTTAAAGAATTATTTTATTATTTTAAATTTGACGAGAGAGAGAGAAAGTGAGAAAATAAGCCACCAGGTCCAGGACTTGATCTGTATTTGGCCATGTGGGAGCCCAGTGCCTTCACCCCCATGCCACCTACTAGCCCTATTGCACAACTTTTAAATCCTCACCCATATACAGAAGATTAGAGACGGGGTGGGTAAGAAAGAGGATTTTTTAAAAATTATTCATTTTATTTATTCATTCATTTATTTTTAATTTGATGAGAGAGAGAGAGCGAGAGCAAGAACAAGCTGCCAGGTCCAGGACTTGAACCACTGTCGTCCACGAGGGAGTGTCCAGCACCTTAACCACCACGCCACCTGCTGGTCTCAGAAAGAGGATTTTTATAAAAAATATTTGGAGAGAGCTATGTATGTGCTTTCCAGACATCATTCCAAGGAGATGGAGTGGACAATGCTTCCTCCATTTTAAATCAAGAGAAAGAGTTTCCACAAGAGATCATGGAGAAAGCTGATCTTCCAGGCTGTCTCCTGTCAGACCTAAAAGGGTAAGAGATGGCTGAGTGCCTGCTGAATGAAAGAGAACAGGTGAGGAGGGCCAGCGGGGGTGCTGCAGTAGTGCCACCTTTTGCAGGGCCGACCTACATCAGGAGCTTCCACATTCAGGTCTGAGACCTCCCTGAAGACACCAGACGTGTGTGTGTCCATGATCTGGGACTGGTTGAAGCTAGGAGGGGTAGATCATGGTATAAAGACCCTGGTGTTGGGGTGGGTGCTGTCTCTGCCACTCATGGAAGAGGGAAATACACACACACACACACACACACATGCATGCGTGTGCACAAAGGAAAGGGGTTTGTGTTGGAGCCCTAGCGCTTCAAGTTTGTTTGGGTAAATGTGTGAGTGATTTCTGCGGGCCAGCCATAGCTGTACACAGATTAGCCTGGAGAACTACCCGGAGCGCTGTCCAAACCAGAAAGAAGTTCTTGGTATCCTGAAAACTTGTGGCTGGCTGAGCAAGGAATCAGCTACCAGACAGTAAAGAAGAATTTGCCTTCACCAAGGGAATCACAAGGGAAGGATCACCAAAAATTGGGAGGGGGGGGTCCTCCAAAACTATAAAAATACCCAAGGGAGAAGCCAGGTTTCTCCCTGTTAGACTGGGTGGTTACAGAGAAGCAAGGAGAGATGCCTGGACCAATTCGTATGTGAATGGGTTAGAGCCACAGACTCTATAAACTTACATTTAGCTAAGTACAGATCATAGGTAGGATTATGTACAGACATTTATAAGTGTGGCTTATAATGCAAGATGTTAAAAGGGGAAACTGGGTGTGAGGTGTATGGGGACTTTCTGTGGTATCTTTGCAATTTTTCTGTGTATGTAAAACTATTCTAAAATGATAAGTTTCTTAAAAATAAGTTGTATGATGGTTGACCCTGCAGCCCAGCAGTTAAGAGCTCTGTGTAGGGAGCCATATCCCTGTGAGGGACTGCTGTTCGCATCCTGACCCCAGCAATTGACAAACATGCCAGGTGCATGGTGTGCGTGCCCCAAATCCTGATGGGATGGATAAATGGAGGAAAAAGGATTGTGGTATGACCACAGCCTACTGGGGATATCCTCACACTCATATGTGTAAATGTACACACCCTCTGGCAATTAAAAAAATGGTACAGATAGGGGCCAGCAGGTGGTGTGGTGGTTAAGAACTCCTACATGACCGACCACAGTTTGAGTTCCAGACCTGGCAGCTTGCTTTCTCACTTTCCCTCCCTCTCTCCCTCTCTCTTACTCTATCCCTCTATGGTCAAATTAAAATAAATAAATAAATAAATAAAATGAATAAAAATCAATAACATAATTATTTAAAAAATTGTATGGATTAATATCCAAAATAGATAAGGAACTCCCACAACTCGGTAATGAAACAATAAATAATTCAATTAAAAATGGACAAAGGTATTAAATAGACATTCTGAAAAAGAAATATAAAAGGCCAATAGGTATATGAAAAGCTGCTCAGCATCACTTATTCTCAGAGAAATTCAGATCAAAACCTCAGATCACTATGAGTTATCATCTCGTACCTGTTAGGATGGCCATTATATTTTTTTTAAAAAGGGGGGATGGCAGGTGGCATGATGATTAAGGGTGCTGGACTCACACATTGCTGACAGTGCTTCGAGTCCCAGACCTGGCAGCTTTCTTTCTCACTTTCCCCCTCTCTCTCTCTGTCCCTTTCTAGTCAAACTAAAAGATAAATAAAGTTAGATAAAATATCAATAATAAAAAAACAAGTGTTGGCAAGGGTATGGATAAACTTGACCCTTTGAGCACTATTGGTGGGAAAGTAAAATGAGGCTGTTATAAAAAACAATTAAATGGAGGAAAAAGGATTGTGGTATGACCACAGCCTACTGGGGATATCCTCACACTCATATGTGTAAATGTACACACCCTCTGGCAATTAAAAAAATGGTACAGATAGGGGCCAGCAGGTGGTGTGGTGGTTAAGAACTCCTACATGACCGACCACAGTTTGAGTTCCAGACCTGGCAGCTTGCTTTCTCACTTTCCCTCCCTCTCTCCCTCTCTCTTACTCTATCCCTCTATGGTCAAATTAAAATAAATAAATAAATAAATAAAATGAATAAAAATCAATAACATAATTATTTAAAAAATTGTATGGATTAATATCCAAAATAGATAAGGAACTCCCACAACTCGGTAATGAAACAATAAATAATTCAATTAAAAATGGACAAAGGTATTAAATAGACATTCTGAAAAAGAAATATAAAAGGCCAATAGGTATATGAAAAGCTGCTCAGCATCACTTATTCTCAGAGAAATTCAGATCAAAACCTCAGATCACTATGAGTTATCATCTCGTACCTGTTAGGATGGCCATTATATTTTTTTTAAAAAGGGGGGATGGCAGGTGGCATGATGATTAAGGGTGCTGGACTCACACATTGCTGACAGTGCTTCGAGTCCCAGACCTGGCAGCTTTCTTTCTCACTTTCCCCCTCTCTCTCTCTGTCCCTTTCTAGTCAAACTAAAAGATAAATAAAGTTAGATAAAATATCAATAATAAAAAAACAAGTGTTGGCAAGGGTATGGATAAACTTGACCCTTTGAGCACTATTGGTGGGAAAGTAAAATGAGGCTGTTATAAAAAACAATATGGAGGTTCTACAAAAATCTAAACATAGGCCAACGATATATTCCAGCAATCCCTTTGAAATTATTTATCCAAAAGAATTGAAATCAGGATTTTGAAGCAGCATCTGCAGCCTTCACTCTTATGCTTACAGTGGCATTACAATAGCCAAGAGGTGGAAACAACCTAAATGTACATGGATGGATGAATGAAGAAAATGTGATGGAGTGTACATAAATGGAATACCATTCAGTCAAATAAAAGGAAATCCTGTCATAGTCTACCACATGGACGACACCTGAGCACATTACGCTAAGTGAAATCAGCTGGTCATGGGAGGACACATGTTGCATGATTTCATTTACATGCGGTATCTAAAGCAATCAAACTCATAGAAGCAGAGGGCAGAATAATGATTGTCAGGACTGGGGGAGACGAAAATGAGGACTTGCTGTTCAATGGCTATAAAGTGTCAGTCATGTAAGCTGAGAAAGTTCTAGAAATCTGCTGTACAACATTGTGTGTGTGGTTGACAATACTGTACTGTTCACTCAAAAAAAGGGGAGGGGCAGGTGGAGATGCAGGGTAATGCCACTGGGCCCACATGGGAAAGGTCCCTGAAAATGCCTATGATCCTGGGGGTTAGTTGATGCTGGGAGTGTATCATGGCATGAAAACCCCGATGGGGTGCCTGTCTCTGTCTCTGTCACTCATTTAAGAAATAAACTTAATTTTTAAGAGGGTAGAATATACATATAAAACAATAATAAAGAAGATCAGCACTGTGACTGACAAAGGAAAACTGAGAAACAGTTCCAGATTAAAGGAGTCAAGAGAAAAATGGAAACTATACAATAAGAAACCAATTGCAGAGAAAGCGAAAGTACTCCTGGCTAGTGTTCAGATCCGTGTCAGGATTTCTTCATTGATCTCCTCCCGTTGCAAGGACCTGCAGAATTCTCCCTGTAGCATTGCTCCTCCCTCTTTGACTGTCACCGAGATCCTCTGTGTGGCCACTAGTTCACTGAATGAGCTGGACCAGGAAGGGGCCGATTGGAAAGCAGTGCTCTCCGTCACTTCTGCTTCCTAGGTACACACCTCCTACGGAAGTCCATTTCTCCCTGCTCTTGGTTGAAATGTGGGGCAGGTCAACAGTTTTTGCAATTACTTTTAACTATAAAAAGTCTGACACAATAGTCACATAACAGCAAAAACCCATCTTAATTAACTCATCTTAAACTCCCCTCATTTATCTCAGACCTACCTCAGCCTCAAAACCTTGAGTTTTCTCCTCCTCCTTCTTTTATTAATTTGTCACAGGATGTGTGTACTTGTTAGAGAGACAGAAAAAGAGAGAGAAAGGGAGAACATCCCCCCTCCATGGGAAATGGTCACGTCACGATTCCTTCTATTCCATTTCTCCACCCTTTTAGGATTTGGAGCCCTCAAATGCACCCAGCATGTTTTTGTTTGTTTGTTTGTTTTCTTTCTTCTCTTTCTCTCTCTCTCTCTCTCTTTAAACATTTATTTATTTATCTATTTATTTGTTGTGATGTTCAAGTCACTGGGTCTGGTACTTGAACCACAGCCAGTGGTTAAGGAATCCAACACCTTAACCACCACACCACCTTTTGGCTCCCACCCCAGCATATTTTTCAAGTCACCAGGTCTGGGACTAAAACTGCAGCCAGCCATGTGGGATCCAAGTCCCTTAACCACCAGGCCTTGGATCAGCCCACCGTTGACTCTTTATACCTTCTCCCTCTACCTTCTCAGGAGCCACAAATAATGGTTGAAACACAGGGAAGGGAGAAGTAGGGGTCTTACCTGCCTGGCGTCATAGGTACATGGGAAACAGACTGCAATGGAGAGCTGAGTGCACGAAACTGTGGGGAGCTCCTCAGGAATATCCTGAAAGGGAGCGAGAGTGGCCGGGCTGCGTAGCGGGAAATGGCGAACTCAGTGCAGTGCAGTTACCATAGAGGTCTCGGCCACTCCATGGGGCTGGGGGAAGCTGAACAGGGATGGTCTTTTAGGTATACCACAGGGACCAGGCACAGCTTATATAGGAAGCTGGGCTCAGATTGTCTCTGAGGAGAGACATAATCTCCCACCGTGAGCAGTTCTGGAGAAGGATCTCTATAAGCTAGAGAATGAGTGCTGTGGTCCTAAAGAGTTGGGGCTGTGACAACAGCATCCACTACAAATGAGAGGTTGTCCAGGTGTGCGGTAAGTTCCAAATGCTGACTCTTTTCTTCTTCTTTTTTAAATAATTATTTAATTTAATTTATTATCTTCTAATTTGATAAGAAAGAGGGAGATAAAGAAAAAGAAAGGGTAAGTGAGTGAAAAAGCAAGCCTCCAGGTCCATGACTCAAACTGCTGTTGGCCATGTGGGAGTCCAGCGCCTCAAACATCATACCTCCTGCCGGTCCCACTGACTCGTCTATGGCCTGGGCTTTACTGATTCTTTGGGAGCCAATCATCACTAGAGTTCTTGACTGGGGTGATGTCTCCTTCAGCTAAAGTAGCCTGACAGCTTTCCTTCCAGCTCCAAGTTTCCACGTCTGCTTCTCTGTTGGGCTCCTTGCCCCTGCAGGTGGCCCTCTCAGACTGAGCCGCCCTCGAGATGACCCAGCCCAGCTCCTTTCAGATATTTTTCTGGCTTGTATTAGAAGTGGCCTCAAAAGAAAAAAAATAAAATAAAAAAACCCGATCCTGCTATCTAAATGTTGCCAGAAGGAAAGCAACTACTCCAGATCAGGTTCCTCATCCTGGCAGATGCGCTCGTGTGGCTTATATCCAAGAGTCCCCTACCACTGGTCAAATCATTTCACTATCTGAGAATATGGCAACTGACTCATCTTGAAGTGTTTGACCAGAATCTACACTGCTTGAAATTAGACATGCTATGTGTAGTTTATTGAGATTTTTTTCATTGCCTGGGGTGGGTGATTGCTAACATCTGCTCTGAAAAATTTCCAGGCTAAAATCATTATGACCTCATGCTATAGCTTAGGATTCGGGGTCTCGACGATCTGTTTCTCAGTGTGTCAGAGGCCTCAGGATTGTTTCTTAGAAATTCTTTTGACCCTGCCCATACTCTGTCATTTCAACTCCATGCAGAGGTGAGTTTGGGTTAGACGCCTTAATTTTCAGAAGATCTTAATCCTACTCTCAACCTAGTGATTGTCTTTTCTTTTAATCATTTATTCAAAATAGTCACTTCTCGTATACTTGCCAGAAACTACAATTTTAAACTCTTCATTCTCCGACTCATCAAAAACCAGTTTCAAGAAGTATTTATAGAGGCTGGCTTGAAAGGGTAGGCAGACATTGCACCAGATATTTTTAAATTCTACCTTAGCACTGTATCAGACCATGTGCGTCTCCTGCTCTTTGTAGACGTGTGAATTTGTGCTTTGGCCTACACTGAAGGAGTTTATTGGAATTAACACCTGCTGGATTTATGTGGGATCATGGTTGAGAATTGATCCACTTCATGACAGTGCTTCCTCTGTGTGAGGATGCTCGGGTATAAGAAAACAATGTGCTTCTCCTTACACCCCAGGTTGTTCGTAACTCGGGGAGAGTATGAAACTGGAAACTCAGTGTATCTTCTTCTTTATATCAAATTAGCCAAAAATTCCAAGGCCCAGTTTGTGACACCATAGCAAGTGTCAATACCTTAGGATATGCCTTTCTTATTATTAATATTACTGTTTTTCTACCTATTTCCTTCTCATAAACTCCCTCTATTTTTATTGTTTCATCTGTCTGTACAGTTTTAAAAATAATTATTTAATTTATTCATTGTCTTATTTTTCATTTTATTGAACTTGACCAGAGAGAGACAGAAAGAGGGAAGAAAAATGAGAAAGCAAGCTGCTAGGTCTGGGACTCAAACTGCAGTCAGCCATGTGGGAGTCCAGCTGCCTTAATCACCACGCCACCTGCTGGTGCCTATCTGTATATATTTTTAAGTTGCCTTAAATTCTTTACTGGATAAGACTTAGTTATAAATGAAATACAATTACCATCTCAATTCTAGTTTCACCTCTTCTTTACCTAACTATGCATTGCATTCGACCTCTTAGAGCACCCTTTTTCAAGGCTGATTAAGTAATTAATAGTTATGATGATGACAATGAGGACAGTTATTGGTTGAGAGATTCTTTTTTAAAATATAATTTGATTTACTATTATTATTATTTTGTAATTTTCTATAGGGCACATGTACTCATCTGAGAGAAAAGAGAGAGAGGAAGTATGAAAGCAAGCTGCCAAGTCTGGAACTCAAATCGTAGTCAGCCATATGGGAGTCCAGTGCCTTAACCACCACACCACCTGCCAGTCCCAGTTGAAAGATTCTAAGTGTTGGGACCAGCAGTTGGCGTAATGGCTATGTCGCTGGATTACCATGTAGTCGATGGCGGTTTAAGTCCTGGACCCCAGTGGCTTAAACTCACGCCAGGCATGTGCGTGCGTGCCCAAGATCCCGAGAGGAGAATGGAGGAAATGAATTGTGGTGTGGCCATCCCCCCTGGGGAGTGATTTCTCGCTTTCTGTCTCTCTGTCTCTCTCTGTCTTTCTGGAAAATGTATGCGCCCTATAGCAAAAACCTCTACCAAAAAAAAAAAAAAAAAGAGAGAGAAAAAGAAAAGAAAGATTCTAAGTGCTAAATTATATATTATCATATATTATCTCATTTAATCTTTTTATTAAATCTACTACTACCACTATGCAGTTTTTAAAAGAATTATTTACTTAATTTTATTTATTTATTCATTTATTTTAATTTTACCAGAGAGAGAGAGAGAGGGAAAGTGAGAAAGCAAACCACCAGGGCCGGGACTCAAACCGTGGTCAGCATGTGGGAGTATCTGGTAACTTAACCACCATACCACCAGCTGACCCCCCCATATCTCATTTAATCTTCACTGCCATTCCTTCAAAGCAGGTATTATTTCCCCATTTTGTAAAAAAGGAAACCAAAACTCCAAGAGGTTTAAAGTATTATTAGATCAAAGGCAACAACAGTATGTGACCAAGCCAGGCCTTGAAAACTCCACAAATCTTATTCTTTTCTTTGTGCCAGGCTGCTGACTCTGTGGGACGAT
Source organism: Tupaia belangeri chinensis (assembly GCF_000334495.1). NCBI lineage: Eukaryota > Metazoa > Chordata > Mammalia > Scandentia > Tupaiidae > Tupaia > Tupaia belangeri. Next base: position 4,062,092 of record NW_006159844.1, on the reverse strand, counting down.
GCTCCTTTACACTCACGAGAGTCACCATTCTGTAGGTTTTCACTGGTAGAATAGCACAAAGCCATAAAAACTCACTGGTTCATTTCGCCAGTAGAGATGAGGATATAGGGGCGGTAGGAATCCCTTAGCCATTTAGCAGATTATTATCCGGCCTGACTGAGTGAGCCGAGCTCTCCTCTTTGAAGGTGATAGAAGCTAGTGCTTAGACCAGAATTAGAGATGGAAGTAGAAGAAGGATGAAGGTGAGATCTAACGAGAAATATTGTGAGAGTATGTTATTGTGTTACTACACAGAAATACCTGAGGCTGTGTAATTGATTAAGAAAAACTTACTTAGCTCTTGATTCTGTTGTGGGGCCAGAACCTGGTCAGCCTCTGGTCCTATATCACCATATGGTTGACAGAAGCAGAGAAGAAGGTGGGCATGCACAAAGAGCGAGCAGTCTGCAGGCAGCCATCTTAGTTTTATAACTTGCTCTTGCAAAGAACTAACCAATTTCTGTAGAGCAAGAACTCACTATCCCTTGGGATCAGTAACTGGGTAATGGCCATGTCACTGGACTCTCACTTATTCTCACTTAGTCATCTGTGGTTCAAGTCTCAGACCCGGCGGCTTAAACTCATGCCGGGCACATGTGCGTGCATGCCCGAGATCCTGAGAGGAGAAGGGAGGAGAAGGGATTGCGGTGTGGCCATCCCCCTGGGGGATAATTTCTTGCTTTGTCTCTCTGTCTCTGTCTTTCTGGCTAGTGCACATGCCCTACAGAAAAAAATAAACTCTCAAAAAAAAAAAAAAAAACACACAACTCACTCTCGCATGAGATAGCATAGCATTGATCTGTTCATGAAGGGGGCATCTCCACTATCCAAACACCACTCACTGGGCTCCATCTCCTAAGGAATAAACCTCTCAACACCATTACATTGGTGACCAAGCTTCTGGCACATGAACTTTAGGGGACAAATTACATCTAATTCATAGCAAATATTTTATTGAATTCCCAACATAGGGTGGAAGAAAGAGAAAGGAACTGAGAGTTACATTTTCATTAGCTTGAAAACCTAGCCAATTGGGCTAGATATTAATTGGATAATAGGCAGAAACCTAGATTTTACTGTTTTTAGTCAGGTTTATAGAAAAAATTATTTGTATAAAATGTGTCCTTTCAGGGTATTTTGGATGAGTTTTGATATGTACAATCATGTAACCGCCATCATAAACAAGATGCAAAGTATTTCCATCACCCCCAAAAAGTTTTCCTCCTGCCCCTTTGCAGTCAGTCTCCCCTTCCTCCCAGGCCCCAAACTCCTGGACACAACATAGTATAGCCTTTCCTAGAACATTATATAAATGGAATCATGTAAACATCTACAAATGGAATTGGTGGATTATAAGCTAAGTGGGTGCTTAACATGAGAAACTCCTCAACTGTTTTGCAACATGGCTATACTGCCCTGCGTTGCCACCAGTAATGGATGAAATTGCTAGTTACACCACATTCTTGACTATACTTGCCATTGTCAATCTTTCAAATTTTAGCCATTTTATTGAGTGTGCTGTAATATCTTATTGTGGTTTTATTTACTTATTTATATGCCAGAGGACATATGTGCTTACATGAGAGGGAGAAAGCACACCCCCCACACATAAACATCCTCTCAGACGGAGCCTGGTCATTCTGCAATCTTTTTTCCTCTAATTCTTCATTGCTTCAGGATCCTGGGCATGTGCAGGGGCATCTAGTGTCTTTTTCAGGTCACCAGGGCAGGATTCTATCCCTAGGTAGCCATTTGGGATCTAGCTTCTGGCCAGCTCTCTTACTGTAATTTTAATTTACATTTTCCTAAACACTGTTGGTGTATAGCAACTCTTCGTATACTTACTTGCTATTCATTTTCTTTCTTTCTAATTTTCTCTTCCTTCCTTCCTTCCTTCTTTCTTTCTTTCTTTCTTTTTTGTAGAGGTTTTGGACTTTGGGTGTATAGCAACTCTTCGTATACTTACTTGCTATTCATTTTTTTTCTTTCTTTTTCTTCTTTCTCTTTCTCTCTCTCTTTCTTTCTCTTTCTTTCTTTTTCTTTCTTTCTTTCTTTCTTTCTTTCTTTCTTTCTTTCTTTCTTTTTTGTAGAGGTTTTGGACTTTGGGTGTGTGTGCTCACTGAAGAGAGAGACAAAGAGATGGTGAGAGGGAAATTGAGAAATCATCCTCCCAAGGGGATGGTCACGCTACAATCCCTTCTCTATTCTCCCAGGGCCTTGGGCATGCAGGCACATGCTCTTGTAAGTTTCAAGCTACTGGCTCTGGGACTAGAACCACAGTCAACCATGTGGGAGTCCAGTGACGTAACTGTGACACCATTTGCTGGCTCCCATATCTTTCCTTTGGTGAAGTAGCTGTTAAAATATTTTGCATTATTTTATTGGATGGTTTGTCTTTCAATTATTAACATGTAAGTATTCTGCATGTTTGAGATACAAATCCTTTTTCAGATATGTGTTTTGCAAATATTTTCTCCTCGTCTTAAGCTTTCCATCCCTTTTTCTTAATAGAATATTTTAAAGGAGAGTTTTAAATTTTGATAAGGGCTTTTATTGATTTTGCTCCTTAATGTGGGTTTCTGATCCTTTTCAAGGTAATTTTTGTATAAAGTAAAGGTTAAGTTTGTTTTGTTTAGCATGTAGATGTCTAATTGCTTCAGTTGCTCCAGCATCATTTGTTAAAAAGTCTGTCCTCCCTTTTCAATAAACTTAGCACTTTAAAAAATAAATTGAGGGCCAGCAGGTGGCATGGTGGTTAAGGTGCTGGATTCCCACATGATCAAACATGGTTTGAGCTCCAGATCTAGTGGCTTGAAATTCATGCCAGGTGCATGTGTATGCATGCCCAAAATCCCAGGAGGAGACTAGAGAAGGGATTGCAGTGTGGCTGTCCCCGCCGGGGGTCATTTCTCACTTTTCCTCTCTCTGTCTCTGTGTCTCTGGTGAGTGCACATGTCATTTGGCAAAAACCTTTAAAAAAAAAAAAAGTTGATTGAGCCAGTAGGTGGCATGGTTATTAAGATACCAGACTCACACATAGCTGATCATGGCTCAAGTCTCAAACCTGGAAACTTGAAAATCATGCCAGGCATGTGTGTGTGCATGCACAAAATCACAAGAGGAGAATGAAGGACAAGGGATTGTGGCATGGACATCCCCTCTGGGAGGTGATTTCACACTTTTCATCTCTTTCTCTCTCCAGAGAATGCATGTGCCCTATGGCAAAAATCAAAACCCAAAAAATAAAAAGTGCAGATGATTAAAGTAACAGCATTATCTCTTGATACAGTTCTAGTTTATTTATTTATTTATTTGAGAGGTTTTTGCTATAGGGGGGGCGTGTGCTCGCCAGAAAGAGAGAGACGGAAAGTGAGAGATTACCACCTAGGGAGAATAGCCACGCCACAATCCCTTCTCCTCCATTCTCCTCTCGGGATCTTGGGCACACACGCACACACACCTGGCATGAGTTTAAGCCACCGGGTCCGGGACTCAAACTGCGGTCGACTATGTGGGAGTCCAGTGACACATTATGCCAACTACTGGTCCCAATACATGTCCAGTCTAATACCAATACTATTCTGAACTGTTATAATAACTTTATATTGTCTAATGAAGTAGTACGGATTTATGTTTCTTCTTTTTTGAATATGTTTTGAGTATTTTCTAATTTGCATTTCCATACAAATTTTACAATCTCCTTGTCAATTTCCAAAAAAGAACGGCCTCCTAGGATTTTTTCATTGGGGTTTATTGAAGCCACAGATCAAGTTAAGGGAGAACTGGGACCAGTAGTTAGTGTAACAGCTATGTCGCTGGACTCCCACGTAGTCGTCGACCGTGGTTAGAGTCCCAGACCCGGTGGCTTAAACTCACACCGGGCGTGTGTGCGTGTGTGCCCAAGATCCCGAGAGGAGAATGGAGGAGAAGGGACTGCAGCGTGGCTATCCCCTCTGGGGGGTGATTTCTCACTTTCTATCTCTCTGTCTCTGTTTGTCTGGTGAGTGCACACGCCCTATAGCAAAAACCTCTCCAAAAAAAGAAAAAAAAAAGTTAAGGGAGAACTGATATCTTCACAATTGAGATCTCTAATTCACATGATATGTAACTCTATTCACTTATGTCTTCTTGTTAAGTTTCTCCCTGGGTATTTTATTTTGATGCTATCATATTTTTTTTACTTCAATTTGCAATTCTCCCTTGATATTGACTATATATTATGGTGATTATATATCCTGTGATGTTAAACTCACATAGTAGTTCGGTAATTGTGATAACTCCTTGGGATTTTCTATGTAGATAATCATATCAACTACTAATAAAAATAGGTTTTTTTTTCTTTCCAAGCTGTATGACCCTTATTTGCATTTTCCCTTGTCGCATTGCTAGGACTGCTAGTATGGTTCTGACTGGAGGGATGGCCTTGTCCTCAGCCTTGGAGGTAGAATACTCAGCCTTTCACCATTAAGTGTGCTGTCAGCTGTAGCCCTCTTGAGGCTGCCCTTTTTCAGGTTTGGAGGATTCCTTCTATTGCTAGTTTACTGAAAGCTTCTCCTAAGAAATGATTTGGGGCTTTGTCAAGTGCCGTTTTCCCCCCATGTCTTTATAGTTTTCTTCTTTGATATGGTGAATTGCATTGATTGATTTTCAAATGTGGAACCAATTTTGCA
>NW_006159844.1:4029325-4057371 GCF_000334495.1 Tupaia belangeri chinensis | reverse complement strand
AAATCCTACTTTAATAGCCCTGATGATGATAATTTTTGTATCTTACTGGGGTTCAATTTTTTAATTTGTTAATTTTATTGAAGATTTTACATAGATGTTTATGAAGGTTATTTTTCGGTAGTTTTCTTGTAATGTTCTTATCTGGTTTAGGTATCAGGGTAATACTGGCCTCATAAGATGAATTGGAGAGTATTTTTTTCTCTTTTATTTTTGGAAGAGTTTATGTTAAACTTGTATACTTTTTTAATTGCCAGAGGGCTCATGTGCTCACCAGAGAGAGATGGAGAGAAAAAGTGGGAGAAAGCAAGCCCAATGGGGTGTGATCGCATTGCAATCCCTTCTCCTCCCTTTCATCACGTTGCTGGGAAACTGGGCATGTACTCACACATGCCTGGTATGTTTTTCCAGCTGCCAAGGCTGGGATTTGAATCACAGTCAGCCATGTGGGATACAACTTCTTTGAGCATTAGGCTACAGGGCTAGGCTAATCTGAAACCTGCATTTTAAAACTCATCTATTTCTATTCCTTTCTGCCCCAGTTGTCCATTCTCACCTCAGCTTCATTGTATATGATTCTTTAAAGAAAAAAAAATTAATTAATTAATTAATTTTTGCCTGAGGTCATGTGCACTCATCATAGAGAGAGAGAGATTGAGACAGTGAGAGGGAATGTGAGAAATCGCTCCCCAGGGAGGATGGCTACATCACAATCCCTTCTCCTCCATTCTCCTCCTGGGATCTTGGGCACGCACATACATGTGCCCAGTGTAATTTTCAAGTCACTGGATCCGGGTCTGAGACTTGAATTGCCATCAACTATGTGGGAGTCCAGCAACATAACTGCTATGCCATCTGCTAGCTCCTGACTTTTTAAAGTACTTGAAAGTTGTCTTTGCTGAACTCAGAAGAAAGGTATTTTGTACACACAGGAAAAGTTGAAAGGACCTGAAGAGCCACACAGACATGCTTGTGTGTGCGTGTATGCATGCATGTGCATGTGTGTTGGAAAAGTGGGAGGAAACACTGCTCAGATTTTCCTGCGAACAGATGAGAAGTCAGAGTGCATCTTGTGGGAAGAGCCCAGGGACACAGTGCCTGCAAAAAGGGAGATCTTGCCTATAGAGAGACAGAGACAAGTCATGGAACCACAGAACACGGACATCCAGGCAACCAGTGCTCCAGAAGCCCTGCGCTTCTTTCTGCAAATGATTGCATGACATGAAACATGTCAGGGGAAAGGATTTTCAATCTCGGAGGAAAGTGACATAGGGCACCGTGTGCCACAGCCTCACAGACAGTGGCTGCTTATCAGAAGAAAGAGACATTACATCAAAAGCCACTCCTTTGAATGAGACAAGAGCTTAGAGTGCTGCCGGCCGGTGGCTTGGTGGTTAAGGGCACTGGGCTCCCACATGGCCAACTGTTGCTCGAGTCTTGGACCTGGCAGCTTGCTTTCTCACTCCCACCTCCCCTCACTTTGTTCTCACTGGTCAAATTAAAATGGATAAATAAATAAAGTTAAATAAAATAATTCTTTTTCTTTTAAAAGAAAGAATTCCAAAGATTCCACTTTCTCTATGCCCTCTAAATGAGGTTCTATTTATTCACATTACCCTCAAGTCCTTCTCTCTCAAAATCAAAATCGTTCTAGTGAGCGCCCAAACGCCTTAGGCCTGAAACAAGCCTACATTCAAAAATGGATGCGACACACAGGCCTGTTCTTTTTTTTCCCTTTAAGAGACAACGTCTCACTGTATTGCCCAGGCTGGCCTCAAACTTGAGACCCTCCTGCCTCAGCCTCTCCTGTAGCTGGAACTGCGGGCACATGTCACCTCAGTCAGCGACAAGCCTTCTCTTAGAGAATCCATGTTTTTGCTGTTGTTTCAAAACTTGCCAGAGGTTAGGCTAGTGACAGAAAGCCATCAAAGAGGACCGGTGACGAAAGGGCTGTACAAGCCCATGACCTGTCCCTCTTTCCCCCTCTAGTCCGTCCCTCCCTGGTGGAGGGAAACACATGGAGGAAAGCCACATGCATGGGACTTTTTCCTTGGGGAGATGGGAAGCATATGGAAGCCCAGCTGAGATTTTTGTAGGAGTAAAAGGCTCTTTCTACCCTTGCTTGACAAAGGCAGAACTGCAAAGCTGAGACTCAGTAAGGACACATGCTTTCAAGGCTCTTTACTGGACAAGTCTAAATTCTCTGGGTCTCCTTCCTGGACTAGGACAGGCCTTAAGGCTCAGCCATGGACACAACATTTGCCTTTAAATCAGAAGGCCTGGAGTGTAGTCCTGGAGTGCCTCTCATCTAGTTCAGGGAAGGTGTGTCCTAACAGAGCAAGGGCATCTGGGTCCATTTGACTTAATCGATGGGCACTGGGCCCACCCCTTCCCTCTGGCATGGGAGAGTATGACTTTTCTCTGCCCACTGCAGTCCAGGCCACTCCTGACTGATCCCCTTCCCGCTCCCAAAGAAGATAGCCTTGTCCTTGAAGATCTATGTAAGGTAGAATAATTGTATCAAGCAAAGTTCTTGCAGGAAATAAATGGCACACTCAAATTGGGATCATCTGAGGAGGGTTAATACCCAGCTATTTATGAAGGTGTGGCCAGGATGCATGGACACTGCTCTACAGCTAGAAAGAGTGGGACTCCATACTGCCCCAAGCTTGAAGGGAAAAGGAGAGGACACGGTTTCTAAAACCTGCATGGATGGGGCCAGCAGGGCATAGTAGTTAAGGTGCTGCACTCCCACATGGCTGACTGTGGTTCAAGTCCTGGACCTGGCAGCTTGAAAATCACACCAGGAGTGCATGCATGTGTGCTCAAAATCCTAAGAGGAGTATGGAAGAGAAGGGATTGTGGCATGGCCATCCTCCCTGGGGGGTGAGTTCCCCCTTCCTCTTTTTGTCTGTCTGGTGAGTACACATGCCCTTTAGAAAAAAATCTTTCTTTTAAAAAATAAACGAACAAAACCTGTACAATGCAAACTGTATGACAAGGACATCTTCATAGGAACTGTAGCCCCATGGTATGGGAGCCCAGCGATGAACTCAACCCGTCTCTTGTCCCTTGCTGGTGCACCGTGTTGGCATGTTGGCCTAACCAAAAAGGAAACCAGAGGACCACAGGGCTGGCTGGTGTGGACCACACACTTGAGCCCTGTAGAGGCCAGGGCAGGGTAGAGAATGGATCCTGGAGAACAGAGAAGGCAGCCAGTGAGCAGCTGGGAACCACAAGGCCTATGGGGCACCTCCAGCCCCTCTTCTGAAATACAAGTGCATCTCTTTATGCTCATCTTGGCATTAGTTCCTGGGAAGACAAGCTCAGGTTTATCCTCTCTGGAGTGGAGCCAAGGGGGCCATCACTAGGATGTGGCCCTTGTCACAGCAGCTGGGTGACCAAGTGGAGCAGAGTGGAAGTACCCAGAAGCCATGGTCTTTCCCTCAGAGAGAAGAACAGTCCCTAGAAAAGCCTCGCTGGCAGTGAGCACAGTGCAGCCCCACTCATTCCTCTGAACATCCTCTGGTAGCCAGGAGCACTGGAAGTAGGCAGAAGTCAGGAAAATTCCAAGAAGCTTTTACTAAAAATAAAGCAAATAGCCATTTCCTACAAGATGCCCAGCCACTAATTAGCTGCAGTACTTTTGTAGAAAGAAAGTCCCTTTGGCTACAGAATATGAATTTAAAAGCTAAGCTCCATCCAAAGTGGCAATTAAGGGCTTTGCCCAATCATAATAAACCTTAGTCTTCCTTTCCTAAGCAAGCTCCGCATCTTGTTGCCAGAGCAAACCCATCAGCTCATTCCTGGTTTCCTTCTTAAAACAGAGCAGAGCCGAGACACTCGGCTGAGCAAACGCTCTCTGACTGCTCTTCCAGGCTCCCCGTGGCACCAGAGCCACTCTTGGGCCCCTTCACAGTGTTGACGTGGGCACAGCAGCCCCCACATGGCCTTCAGCCTTTGGCCTCAGCCCAAGCTGCCGTGCCACAGCCTTTGCAATCACAGCGCGACTTTTATAGGAATAGAGCACAGACTCAAATTTTTCCTTCATGGTATTCATCTAAGTTTGCATTGTGGGACCAGGGGCTGGCATGGTGGTAATGCAGCTGGACCCCCATGCTCGGGTCCTCAGTGTGTGTCCGAGACTTCAGGGGTTCGCACCGGGTGCACTGAGGCCAAGGCTGGGGTGGACTGTGGTGTGAAGAGCCCATACCTCCCGTCTGTGTGTTTCCCCCTCTCATGGAAGAAATACATAAACTTTTTTCTTGAGAGCTTTTTGTTATAGGGCACATGCACTACTCACTAGAGAGACAGAAAGTCAGAAATAACCCCCCGGGGGAGTGGCCATGCCACAATCCCTTCTCCTCCATTCTCCTCTTGAGATCTTGGGCACACATGCACACGTGCCCAGCATGAGTTTCAAGCCACCAGGTCCAGGATTTGAACTGTGGTTAACCATGTGGTAGTCCAGTGACATAACTACTGTGCTCTCTGCCTGGTCCCCATAAACATTTTTTTTAAAGTGAATTTTTACATATAACTGACATTTTTATCCTGTGTGTACTCTCTACCCCGTCCCTTCCTCCTCCTACCCACTGTAAAAAAAATCCTGGCTTTGGTCACTTGGCAAACTCTTTTCTCTTGCATGTTGGGTTCAGTATCGGGCGCAGTGTGAAGCTTAGAACAGGAGTCACTGGGAGAAATGCTGGCAGGGCAGGGCAAGGGTGAAAAGGAGCGGTGAAAGGAGCAGTGCAGAAGCATCCTGGGGAGGAAAAGAAGGGGAAGGCCTGGGCTTAGCTCCCCTGCCTTGTGTAGGCAAGTGGGAAAGTACATGTGGCCAGGTTGAACCCTTTCCAAGTCAAGGCCAGATTTCTGCACCACCTTGATTCCTATGGAAGTCCAGCAGAGCAACCTGTAGCCATTTTGGCCCAAGCCTGCCAGCGTGTGACCCCTGGGTAAGATGGCACACACTGGAAAGGGAATGGGAAAGACAGAGGGGGCAGTGGGGTAAAATGGTATGTTTAAAAGAGTCTAAAGTTAGGAGTAGAGAGGGAATAAGGAGGAAGAGAAAAGAAAAAAGAAAGAAAAAAGTATGGATGTCTTAGGTGTTACCTAGAGAGATTGAATAAAGACTTCCTTCTTCTGGGGCCAGCGGGTGGCATAGTAAAGGCCCTAAGCTCCCACAAGGCCAACTTGTTCGAGTCTTGGGCCTGGTGCTTTGAAAATCATGCTGGGTGGGTGAGCATGTGTGCCCAAAATCTTGAGAGAGAATGGAAGAGAAGGGATTGCAACATGGCCATCCCCCCCGGGGGGGGGGGCGTAATTTCTCATTTTTCCTCTCTGTCTCTTCAGTAGGCACACACACCCTATAGCAAAAATCTCTTTTAAAAAAATTCATTCTCTCAATTTTCCCTTGGGGGCTGGCTCCACAGCCTGGTGGTTAAGGCAGCCAAATCCCACATGGACGACTGCATGGCCACATTTGAGTCCCAGACACAGTGGCTTGAGAACCATGCCAGGCATGTGTGCAAGTGTGCCAAGATCCCCAAAGGAAGGCGAGCTAAAGACATATGACTATTCCCAAAAGGGGGGTGCTTTCTCCATCTTTCTCTGGAGAGTGCACATGCTCTAACAGAAAAGTGGGAAAAAAGCAATTACCCTTTGGTAGGTAGATGGCATTGCTTTGAGCTGAGCGGTGCGACTGCCTGAGTTCTCTAAGGATGAATCATATTCTTGTGATTACGGGCTGTGTCTGCCCATCACACCGGAAGGCAGGGTGAGGGCCAGTGTTGCTTCGCGTTATTGACTGAGCCTCTGCCTCAGTGCTGGTGCCTTTTTTCAGGAGGCACAAATTTAGCTTAATTTACTTTCACTTTCCCTGGGTCAATCTATGTAATTAATCGCAATAAAACAAGCAGAGTGAAAGCAAGCCAAGAAATAGACTAATTTATGAAGATAGAGAAGGATCCTCTTAAGGTTGGGAGTGGATTACCACATGAAGACCCAGTTAGGGGTGGTTGTGAGTCCCTGTCTCTCTCTCCCTCATGAAAGAAAGAAGCACAAACATTACAAAAGGTAGTTATTACCTTAGTTTCTGGTTGCCGGGAATCCTGGTGTGGCTTGACAGGGTGTCCCAACTACAGGTCTCCCCGAGGTTGCTAGCAAGGTGCTGGCCAGTGCTTCAGTCACCTCGAGGGTCATCCCAGGGAGGATCCACATCCAAGCTGACTTTCCCAGCTGTTTCCAGGAAGCAGTCCAGTCCTGTTTCCGGTCCTCGCAGGCTGTTTATTGAAGATGTCAGGCCTGTTCAGAGGGCAGCTCACGGCATGGCAGCCGGCTGGCTTCAGAGGGAACCAGAAAGAAAGCAAGTCGTTTCCTAACCTAATCTCAGTATTGCCATCCTCCTGATTTTGCCCCATTCTACTCATCATGAGCAAATCATAGACAGCCGGTGGTGTAGTGGGTAAGGCAGCTGGATCCCACATCACTGTGTGGTTCGAGTCCTGGGCCCAGCAGCCTGAAAAACCACACTGGGCACGAAAGTGTGCATGCCAAAAGTCCTGAGAGGAGAGTGAATGAAAAGGGAGTGCAGTGTGGCCATCCTCCATGGTGTGTACCTTCTCACCTCCTCTCACCTCTGTCTCTCCAGCAAGCAGCAAGCCCACATGTCCTACAGCAAAACAAAGCAAAGGGAGAGGTGAGGCATTAGGTCTATCCACATTTCCACCCTCAATGTGAAGGGCTTCCACAGGGCCTGAATGCCAGGAGGTAGGGTCACTGGGAAATTAAACCTAGCCTCATTATCACAAGGAACACAAGCAGCAAATGAAGGGTTCTGTCATTCTGACATAACTCTGGCTCCAGTTTTTGAGTGAGCTGGGAGTACATATAACTGAAAGCCAGTGTATCCCTCCAGAAGCTCACTACTGATGCAGTTCCACACGTGAGCCATGGGCATATACCTTATTACAAATCCCAGGGAAAGCTGAGTCATATTTTGGATTATTGAGAGAGTGACCTAGAACAAAGCCAGCACATTTTCTCCACGTTCTCCTGTGACCCCTGGGTTTGAATGCTGGTTCTGCCTTTTCCTAGTCCTATGGCTTTAAGCAAGACATTTCCCTAAAACTCCATTTCCTTATTTGCAAACTGGGGTAATAAGAGAACTTAGAGCACTGGGTGAAATGAAATAAAAGGGATCACATAAGCCCTAGCGTAGCGCTTGGTACCTTATAGATACTAAAGAAGTTTTGGTGCCTATCATTGTCATTATGCTCCGTTACTGTTTTTTTAAATCTAATATATTTCCTTTTAAACCTTCTGCTTTTAAAGTCTGACTTGCCTCCTCATAGGATTCATAAAAATTGGTTAATGCTAAAATCTCATGGGCAGTGTTATTTTTTTGTTTGTGTATTTTGTTTTTGTTTTTTTAACTTTTTGCTATAAGGGCACATGTACTTGCTGGAGTGATAGAGAGAGACAGAGACAGAGAGTGAGAAATCACCCCCCAGGGGAATGGCCATGCCACAATCCCTTCTCCTCCGGTCTCCTCTCGAGATCTTGGGCATGCACACACATACCCAGTATGAGTTTTAAGCCACCAGCTTTGGGACTTGAACTATGGTAGACTATGTGGGAGTCCAGCGACATAACCACTACACTCTCTGCTGGCCCCATGGACAGTGTTTTTTATGACGACAGGGTATGTAAAGTATAATCATAGGGAGGAACCAGCAGGTGGCATGGTGGTTAAGGCGCTGGACACTCCCACTTGGTTGACCAGGGTTCAAGTCCCAGACCTGGTGGCTTGCTTTCTCACTAACCCCCATCTGTCTCTCTCTGGTCATATTAAAAAATAAAAAAATGAATGAATAAATGAAATGAAATAAAAATAATTATTAAAGAAATTATAATCATAGGTTAGGTAGACCTCATACTAGTAGTTGGCTTCCAATGAAATAAGGCTTCTCAGAATTTAAACAGGTTATTGAAGAAGTGCGTAGGCAAGAGTGAGTTAGATTTTGCCAAGCAAAGTTGATCTTTTACACTTCATCTCCATTCCTTGCCCATAATTTTTAAAGTTTATTTTTTCATGATAGAGACCATGTACACACATACGAGAGAGAGAGAAAGAGAAACACCTTCAACAGGAGCTCATCACATGGCCACCCCCTTTCCCCAGGCTTCTAGCTCATCAGGATATTATACGCCTATACCCGGTGTGTTTTAGGTTGACTAGGCCGGGGATCCGAACCTATGGGCCGGGGACCCAAACCTATGGTCAGTCATGTGGCTTCCAGCACTGCAGTTCAGTATGCTGCTGACCTGCATGGAGCCTGGGTTCCTTGCTCACATTCTCAAAGGGTGTTTTGTGAACATGAATAACCAAAAGCTACTTGGGCATACTTGGCATTTCTGAGGGACTCCACATGAAAAGGGCATTATGGTCTCAGATTGTCTCACTCGGGTATTTCAGAAGGACGGTAATCTACAGACACGTTGCTCACCAGTGCTATATTCTGGAGTTGAACAGAGTTTCCTGTCTTTTGCTATTTGCCCCAGGCAGTGTTAGTTGTATTCCAAGAGTTTAGAAATACATGGTGGACATATGATCTATGAAATAATGGTTGCTTCTCCATGTGCTTTGAGAAGGGGCTTAGGAGGACAAAGCCACCCCCCACCCCACCCCACAACTTCTTTTCCTCCTGAGAAGCCGCAGAATTTTGATCCACTTCACATCCGCCTCCTGCCTCTGGTTTTGAAATCTGTAGCCTGATGGCTTGTTTGCTTGTTAGCATGAAAGACTTGCTTTGGGTCTGTGCTTGCTTGTTAGTAAAGAACCAACAAGCATTGCAGTCCAAAGGTAATCACAGACTGAAATCACTTCCAGATGCTGAACCCCACTCCTGATGGCGAAAGCAGACTTTACAGTTGCAGTGGGCCAGGTATTCAATGGCTCTCACCCAATCCTATTAGGGTTTGAACACGTACATGTGTTCTCGTCCCCCTTTTCCCAGCGACATAACCACTACACTCTCTGCTGGCCCCATGGACAGTGTTTTTTATGACGACAGGGTATGTAAAGTATAATCATAGGGAGGAACCAGCAGGTGGCATGGTGGTTAAGGCGCTGGACACTCCCACTTGGTTGACCAGGGTTCAAGTCCCAGACCTGGTGGCTTGCTTTCTCACTAACCCCCATCTGTCTCTCTCTGGTCATATTAAAAAATAAAAAAATGAATGAATAAATGAAATGAAATAAAAATAATTATTAAAGAAATTATAATCATAGGTTAGGTAGACCTCATACTAGTAGTTGGCTTCCAATGAAATAAGGCTTCTCAGAATTTAAACAGGTTATTGAAGAAGTGCGTAGGCAAGAGTGAGTTAGATTTTGCCAAGCAAAGTTGATCTTTTACACTTCATCTCCATTCCTTGCCCATAATTTTTAAAGTTTATTTTTTCATGATAGAGACCATGTACACACATACGAGAGAGAGAGAAAGAGAAACACCTTCAACAGGAGCTCATCACATGGCCACCCCCTTTCCCCAGGCTTCTAGCTCATCAGGATATTATACGCCTATACCCGGTGTGTTTTAGGTTGACTAGGCCGGGGATCCGAACCTATGGGCCGGGGACCCAAACCTATGGTCAGTCATGTGGCTTCCAGCACTGCAGTTCAGTATGCTGCTGACCTGCATGGAGCCTGGGTTCCTTGCTCACATTCTCAAAGGGTGTTTTGTGAACATGAATAACCAAAAGCTACTTGGGCATACTTGGCATTTCTGAGGGACTCCACATGAAAAGGGCATTATGGTCTCAGATTGTCTCACTCGGGTATTTCAGAAGGACGGTAATCTACAGACACGTTGCTCACCAGTGCTATATTCTGGAGTTGAACAGAGTTTCCTGTCTTTTGCTATTTGCCCCAGGCAGTGTTAGTTGTATTCCAAGAGTTTAGAAATACATGGTGGACATATGATCTATGAAATAATGGTTGCTTCTCCATGTGCTTTGAGAAGGGGCTTAGGAGGACAAAGCCACCCCCCACCCCACCCCACAACTTCTTTTCCTCCTGAGAAGCCGCAGAATTTTGATCCACTTCACATCCGCCTCCTGCCTCTGGTTTTGAAATCTGTAGCCTGATGGCTTGTTTGCTTGTTAGCATGAAAGACTTGCTTTGGGTCTGTGCTTGCTTGTTAGTAAAGAACCAACAAGCATTGCAGTCCAAAGGTAATCACAGACTGAAATCACTTCCAGATGCTGAACCCCACTCCTGATGGCGAAAGCAGACTTTACAGTTGCAGTGGGCCAGGTATTCAATGGCTCTCACCCAATCCTATTAGGGTTTGAACACGTACATGTGTTCTCGTCCCCCTTTTCTTTCGCTCCCCTTCTCTCTCTTTTTTCTTCTCCCTATCACTTCTTTCTTCAGCCTGGATTAATTTCAATCTGAAGAGCAAAATCAAACTGAATGTCACTCAGGCACAATTCTCCCAGAAGTACACGTGCTGCTGCTACCCTGGGATCTAGGATACGATGCTAGCTCCCTGATAGAGCTGCAGCTACCAGAGAGAGAGAGGGAGTAAGATCCTTCTGGGCCCTCAAAAAGCTTGTCCCAGGCAAAGCACAAGCACAAAAAATACTCTTCTTGGGACACCTGGAAAAGTTTGAGGAACAGAGATTATCCTACCTGTAGAGATGAAAAGAGGTTCCTGTCCATATTCACATCAGAGCTGGCATAGAAGTAAGACCAGCTGAACGGAACTGGAACCCACACTGGTGAAATATATGGGCTCAGGAATGAAGGGGAGACAGGGTTGTCAACACGCACATGCTGAGATGTGTCAGCTTCCGGCGGAGGCTGAGAAAAGAAGGAAGGAAAGAAGATAAAGAGCAAGAAAGTCAGGCTACAAGAGAGGGACTTGGTTCTAAAAGAATATTTTGACAGTTAATCATAGTACTAAAGTCTGAGAAAGATAGAATTAAGAAAATTTTCCAAAGAGGAATGCATCACAGACACATTGATTTTCTTCCCCTTCGAAAGTGAGTACCATGAAATCCCATTTCATGTCCCTCCTCAGCCTAACCCCTGGAAGTATGTAAGTGGCAGAATCTTCCCCTTCGTTCGCTAGTCTCCTTCGCCGAGGCCTAAGTGGCAGACGTGACCAGCTGTGAAGACAAGCAGCTCTGTGATTTGATCACTGCATGGAGATAAACCACAAACGAAACACTGGTAGGCAATCAGTAGAAGGGCTTTTTAAAAAAACTCTTTCATTTGGTTTATATGTAGTTCGTGTATTTATTAAATTATTACTTCTTTTGCGGATAATTCATTACATTTTTAAACACAGCACAAATATATTTCTTCCCAGGCAGAATAGCATATAGCTTCACTCACATTCAACCATTTATTCCCAGACGTTTATATCCACAGGGTCCAAAAACTCTATAAAACCTAGGATAATAGCACATTGAAAATATCTGGCCACAACCCATAAAAGAACGTGCATAATAAAACTGCTCCCACCCGCCAATCCTCCCTACAATGCAAACCTTCCAAACATTTCAAAGTAATTTTCCAAAGGTGCAATGGGGGTGGACACATAAAACCCTATATTCTCACATAACTGAGACCTGAGTTCAAGGTCAAATTGAAATACATGTATTGAACCATTTTAAAAAGAATCTTTTAAGAATGAATCTAGGAAAAAAAAGTCAGTTATAAATTGCTGGTGAGCAGTTTGTTAAGGAAAAACGGGGCGGGGTATGTGTGTGGGGGTGTGCGTGAGTATATGCCCAAAATGATGAATATCTTCTCTAAATTCCAGGTTTTCATCGTCCTGTTAACATCTAAGCACTGGATGCTTCTCCAATAGTTTGTTACTGCTGGGTGTTATTTTGTTTTGTTTTGATTATTTTAAAAGAGATTTTTGCACTTACTGGAGAAAGACAGAGACAGTGAGAGAGGAGTGAAGATTAGCCCCCAGGGGTGATGGCCACGCTGCAGTCCCTTCTCCCCATTCTTCTCCTGAGATCATGGGCAAGCATGCACACGCGCCTGGACTGATTTTCAAGCCACTGGGTCCAGCACTTGGAGCTGCCGTTGGCCATGTGGGAAGGAGTCAGCAACGTAACCCCTATGACATGTGCGGGCCCCACTGTTTTTGTTTTATTATATTTGCCAGAGGAGTATATACTCCACAGAGAAAGATATATATATATATATATATATATATATACAGAGAGAGAGAGAGAGAGACAGAGAGAGAGAGACAGAGAGAGAGAGAGAGAGAAAAGAAGCACCTCCACTGCCATGGGGGATAGTCATGCTGCAATTCCTTCGTTTTTCCTCCTTTTTGGATTTTGGGCAATTACACACATGCGCCAGTGTATTTCTCAAGTCACCTGATTTGGGGCCATGCAGGATCCAATTCCTTTAACCATCCGGACACAGGCTGACCTTCATTTGGTTTTAGAAATATAGATTATTCTGGGCCAGCAGATGGTGTGGAGGTTAAGGCACTGGATCCCTCATGGCTGGCCATGCTGCTCAAGTCCCACCCACGGCTTGAAAATCAGGACCAGCAGTTGGCATAATGGCTATGTTGCTAGACTCCCATGAAGTTGACCACAGTTCGAGTCCTGGACCCATGACTTAAACTCACACTGGGTGCGTGTGTGTGCGTACCCAAAATCCTGAGAGGAGAATGGAGGAGAAGGGATTGTGGCATGGTCATCCACCCTGGAGGGTGATTTTTTTGCTTTCTGTCTCTCTGTCTCTCTCTGTCTTTCTGGTGAGTGCACACACCCTATAGCAAAAACCTCTCCCAAAAAAAAAAAAAAAGGAAAAAAAAAAGAAAATCATGCCAGGCACACATGTCTGTGCCCAAAATCCCAAGAGGAGAGTGGAGGAGAAGGGATTGTGACATGGCCATCTCCCCTGAGGGGTGATTTCTCACTTTCTCTCTGGTGGAATGTACACGCCCTATAACAAAAAACTTCTATAAATTCTGTACCAGTTTCTGAATATCAGCCTCCAGGCTGAAATTCTATGTCAGTGTCTCAAATAGTTGCTCACCTTAGATGCATAATAATTGATTCCATGGGGCTGGCAGTGGCATGGTTTTCCACATGACTGACAACAGTTCGAGTCCTGGATCTGGTTGCTTTTTCACTTTCCCTCCTCTCTCTCTGTCTCTCTCTGATCAAAATGAAATAAATAATTATTTTTAAAATAATAATTGATTCCAGACAAATAGCAAACTCCCTTAGTGTGTTAATTTCTGGATTCCTGTTAGAAACAAAGTGCATCCAAAATTCTGACCAGTTAAATGCCCAATCAGCCTCACCTCCTTAAGATGGTAAGATTAGGCATATGAAGGAGAAAACCCTGGTTCTGCATGCAGGGAGGCAGTAAGGCAGTGATAGAGACTAGTTGATGAGATCCAAATGGGCAGAAGATATGACATATAAATATGGCTGCAGCACGCATGGCCACCCAGAGGGACATGAATGGACTTAGGGAGGTGGAAAAGATGGTGGGTTTACATCCGTGCAGTGGAATAAGGAAGGGGGACAGACAACAGAGCGTTATAACCAGTTGTGTAGTAGAAACAAAAGTGCATTTGAAGTTAGAAAACCTGGAGCCAACTTAGACTTATCTTAGTAGTCAAGTGACTTGGGCTCAGTTTCCTTGTCTATAAAGTTGAGATAGCCGCTCCTACCTTGGATGGTTGCCAAAGAGGTCAAATGAGCCAAGAGGCTTCGCAAGTTGAAGAGTACCAAGCATGTCTGCCCTATCAGTGGGTGAAGCTGTGTAAAGAGTTGGACAGCTGATGAAAAGCAAGCATCCTGGAACCTCATCTCACTTTTATTTATGCCTTGTGCATGCTTGAGTAAAGTTTTCCATCTTGTTTTTTTGCATGTTCAGTGGAGATTATGGTATTTATTTTATGTGGTTGTTGCATGATCAAATATGCTACTCTACCCAGGAGATTTGTAAATGGTGAGGCACTCTTCAGACTCCAGACTTTATCACACTTGGGGAAACACAACACATACTTGCTCATTCATTCATTCAACAAACATTCTTTGAGCATTAAACTATGCCAGACTCTGCCAAGTCCTAGGAATATTGTGCGAAGTAAGGCAGACCTAACCTTGTCAATGTGGAGCTTATAGTCAACTTTGTTAACAAATTACTTGCAAGCTGAAATAGACAAGTCTACTTTTTGAAACCACATAAATTTACAACATTCTACCATACTTACTCTACCACACACACAAAAAAGTCAAGAATATCCAGTATAACAACTGCTAAATATTTGAAAGAAATAAGAAAGAAATTGAAGTCATAAGGATTCAGTCTGGGATCTCCTTAAGCACATCACTCAAATTCTTGGCACTCCTGTTTTTCTTTTTTCTTTTTGGAGAGGTTTTTGCTACAGGGTGTGTGTGCTCACCAGACAGACAGAGAGAGACAGACAGAAAGCAAGAAATCACCCCCCAAGGGGGATGGCCACACCGCAATCCTTTCTCTGTTCTCCTCTCGGGATCTTGGACATGCACACACACGTGCCCGGCATGAGTTTTAAGCCACCGGGTCCAGGACATGAACCATGGTCGACTACATGGGAGTCCAGTGACATAGCCATTGCGCTAACTGCTGGTCCCAAGCACTCCTGTTTTTCTACCATTATGGTTATGTTAATACAGGTTCCACTTGCTTCAAGGGATTTTTCTTAAGATACAGGAGTAGGTGCCTCTTTTCTAAATCTGGTTCACTAAAAGACTAATGCCAGATAGACTATTAGAAAATTGATCTTATTTATTCAATAAGTCAATGCTGTAAAAAAAGAAAGGGAAAGGAGTATTAAGAGATACTTAAGGGGCCAGCAGGTGGTGTGGTGGTTAGGGTGCTAGATTCCCACATGGTCAACCATGACTCGAGTCTTGGTCCTGATTGCCTGAAAATCACAACAAATAAGTAGATAAATAAATAAATAAATAAATGTAAAAGAAGAAAGAAAGAGAGAGAGAGAGATTTAAGAGATAAAACAACCAAATAATGTGCGGACTTTGACCTGAACAACCACTTATAACGAGCATTTTTGAGATAATCTTAGCGATTGGAATATTGCCTAAATATTGGACGATACAAAGGAAATGTCAGTATTTTGTTCGGTATGAGAATAGCAATGTGATTTTTAAGATGTTTTGGCCCAGTGGCAGTGGCGTAGGCAGTAGAGGTGCTGCTGTGCAATGTTATAGCACATGAGAAGGCTCTGGGCTCATGTCCTGGGTCTACCTGAATATGTTAGGTGTGCCTGTGGCTATTCTTGTGATTCTGGCTGGCTGCAGGATCATAGCTTGAAAGTCCCATAGACAGTACCTCTGATCACCATTTATCTCCCGTATGATGAAAATAAATACACTTTTTAAAAAAGTCTCCTGGGGTGGGGACAGCAGGTGGTGTGACTGTTAAGGCATTGGACCCACACATGGTTCAAGTCCTGGACCTGACAGCTTGCTTCCTCACTTTCTCTCTCTCTCTCTCTCTCTCTCTCTCCTGGCTTTCTCTCTCTGTCAAATTAAAATAAATAAATAAAATTAAATAAAATAATTATTTAAAAAATAATAATAATTATTTAAAAAAAAATAAGAAGAAGTAAAAAAAAATGTAAAAGCCTCCTGAGGCTGGCAGGTGGCATGGTGGTGGTTGAGGGGGTGAACTCCCACATGGCCAACTGTGGTTTAAGTCCTAGACTCAGTGACTTGTTTTCTCACTTTCCCTCACTTTCTGGTCAAATTAAAATAATATTGATAATAACACCAATAATAATAACGATAATAAATTAAACAAATAATTCTTTTTTAAAAAGTCTCCATTTCGGTGTGTGTATAATGAACTGACTTAATGCCTGAATTGCTATAAAAGAGTAATAAACAAAACGATGAATCATATAAGGAAATACTTGAAGTCTTTAACAAAAATGCACACATATCGATGTATCTTACAGCTGTATCTTAAAGCCAGTGTTTTTCTCTTTCTCTTCTGAAACACAAAATAGATCGCACAACAGTTTGAAAGGGATACATTTTCCCTAATACTTCGAGTTCATTCCAGGGTGGGGACGGAGCACAGAAAGCAGAGAACATAGGAAAGGGTGTTCCCACACTTCTTTCTCTGTGCTGAGGGTACCGTAAATCACGCTAGACTTAAGCTGGGTGACAGGAAACTTGGGTGCTCTGGCTCCGCACGTGAGTTTTGCAGAGCTGCAAGGCTGGGATGCAGAGGAGACGTGGAGGGGAAGGCGTGAAGCAAGGCAAACCCTTTCACAAGTGATTTGCTGCCTTCAGATTCAACAGATCTAAGTCAGTAGTGAAGGGAAAGCCCTCTCCACACCAAATCAGGTTATCCGATTTCCCTTATTCTGCTAAACTCCACGGGTAAGCCCCACGCGCTTTCCTTCGGTGACGTTTATTAAAGTAGCCACATCGCTACCCACTCTTGCCTCCACTTACGGCTGGTTGAAAGACTTTACCAGGTCTGCCTCTTAATCTTTTAAAATGGATGAAGCATGTATGATATAAGTAAAATTCTTAATGAGAATTTAAAATTAATGACAACAATGCGAACCCAATCATTTGTGCTACAGGAAAAAGCAAACCCCCTTTAAAAATGCCTCCAGTCTTTGTTTTCTGTGGTCCTGGAAATCTGAAGGTTCGAATGGTGGGTATAACAGGGACATCCGAGGCGCCGTAATAGCCCCATAAATATCTCCACAGCAGAGCTGTGCGTCTCCCTCTGGACTTGAGGAACTTTCTTTGAAGTCACAGGGCAGCAGTTGTGCACGTGGAAGAGGTATGCAACTTATTATTGTCATTATTTGCCATTGCTTTAGAAGCTTTTAAGTAATACTAGATTTATCACATTTTTCTTACAGCAAATTTTAGTTTCATCTAGGGTTTCGTCTGAAGCCCGAACCAATAAACTGGTCTGTCTTTGTAGTTGATCTGCCACAGTAGTTCCCATATTTTTCTGCCAAGAAGTCCTTTCAGAATCCGATTAAATGGGTAACATGACATTTATAGTCTCAGAGATTAGAACACCTGGAAGGAGGCCCAGAACTAACTCGGTCTCTCGGGGATCCACTAGTACAAAGCAAGCTGGACTCACTGGATGGAGCGAACGCAGAGCTGGACTTTTGCTACTGTCCCCTCTGAGGTCTGCTCTCACCTGCAGCAGCTCTCTTGGGGTCACACTGCCTAGGCTTGCGCGTAGTACGTGCTCAGTAAATTTTTTGTGTTCTTCATTTGATTTTGCTCGGGGGTTTGGGTAAAGTCAGTGTGCATGGAAATGGTTATCCTTGAACGTGATAGGGGAAGAGAAGGACAAGAGAAACAGCTGAAAACCTCCATTTCTGCTCTGGTGTACAGCCTTGCTTTCTATCTGCACATGACGGAATCATCATTATTTCTTTAAGACACACACACCTAGGGCCAACAGGTAGTATGGTGGTTAAGGTGCTGGACTCCCATATGGCTGACCATGGTTTGAGTCTCAGCCTAGCAGTTTGAAAATTACACCAGGGGCATGTGTGTACAAGCCCAAAATCTTGAGGGGAGAATGAGGGAGAAGGGATTGTGACATGGCCATCTCCCAATGGAACGACTTCTCACTTTCTCTCTGTCTCTCTCTGGCAAGCACACACATCTTATAGGAAAGACTTAAAAAAAAAAAAAGCCTAAACTAAACTAAAACACCCTCCTACATGTACACCTTGTTTTATTTATAATTACGAAACTAGGGACCAGCACTTTGCATAATGGCTATGTCGCTGGACTCCCATGTAGTCAACCAGAGTTCGAGTCCCAGACCCAGTGGCTTAAACTCATGCCGGGCACGTGTGCGTCCATGCCCAAGATCCCAAGAGGAGAAAACAGGAGAAGAGATTGAGGGTGGCCGTCCCTCTGGGGGGTGATTTCTTGCTTTCTGTCTCTCTGTCTCTCTTTGTCTTTCTGGCGAATGCACGTGCCCTATAGCAAAAACCTCTCCAAAATAAAAGATAATAATTATTACAAAAGTAATCATGTTCAATGTAAAAAAAATAGGAAACACAAATAACATTTTCATATGACTCAGGAATATGAGTATGGCCCCAAAAAATTAGTTTCAAAGTGAAAACCAGTACAGCAGTGAAAAATAAGACTAAGAGTCACCAGGACAAGCAGATAGTATAATGGTTAGGTCTCTGGACTTCCACATAGTCAGATGTGGTTCGAGTCCTGGACCCAGCAGCTTAAAATAACAATTTTGCTAGAGGGCGTGTGTGCTTGCCAGAGAGAGACAGAGAGTAGGAAAGTGAGAGAACATCACTCATGCCAGGCATGTGTGAATGCATGCCCAACATCCTGGGAGGAGAATGAAAGAGAGGGGATCGCAGTGTGGCCAAGCCCCCGGGCAGTGATTTCTCACTTTCTGTCCCTGTCTTTCCAGTGAGCGCACATGCCCTCTAGCAAAAATCTCTCAAAAGAAAAAAAGTCATCAAAAAAGGCAGAAAATCTGAAGAATTCTAACTGATAGAAAGAAAAGGCATCTGGTAAGTGGGGAGGCTGTAGCAGAGATGATAAATGCCCGAACTGCAGAGTTAAAGGCAGACCTTGACAAGGGAATCCCTCAGATGATTCTGGCTCAGAACCTACAGATTAACCTGGGATGTTAAAGAACTGCATTTGGAGGCCAGGTGGTGGAGTGGTGGTGAAGGTGGCCAGATCCCACAAAGCCAACGGCATGGTTCGAGTCCTAGACCCAGTGGCTTGAAGGATACACCAGGTGCATGTGAGTGTGCCCCAGATCCCAAGAGGAGAAATGGAGCAGGGATTTCAGCATGGCCATCCTCTCTGTCTCTCTCTGGCAAGCACACATGCCCTCTCACAAAATTGGTATTTTTAAAAGACTTAAAAAAAAAAAAACAGAATTGCATTTGGGGTGGCTGAAATGGATGGGGCTCTCTCTCTCTCCTTCTAATGGAATAACAGACAGTTTTTGCTTTCCAAAGAACATAGGACACTTGTACAGGAGGGCTACTGTGAGGAAGTTCAGGGGCCAAGAAAAGCAACTGCGAGTTTGAGATAAATCTGGACCCTCGCAACAGCTCAGGGGAAAAGGCAGAGCTGTCCAGCAAAGGTTAGCCTAGAAGACCTTCAGTCCAGAGAATGGCCCTCTGGACCCAAACCTGAGGGGAACCTATTTTGTACCTAGTTTTCTATATCCAGCCAAATTTCAGTCAAGTGTGAGGGTTAAAGAAGACACTTGCAGACATGTCAGAATGCAGAATGTTTAGCAACCACATATACAATTAGAAAAAATTACTTGTAGGGACCAGCAGGTGGCGTGATGGTTAAGGTGCTGGACTCCCACATGACTAAACCATGGCTCAAGTTGGACCGGGACCTGGAGGCTGCTTCCTCACTTTCTCCCTCTTTCTCTCTCTCTCTGGTGAGTGCACATCTCTATAGCACATGGAAAAAAAATAGTAATAATAAAATTAAATTGTTTTAAAAAAGAAAGTTACCTGTAAAATAACCTAGCAAATCCAAAAATAAGCCAAGAGAGGAGAAAACATGAGATACAAGAAATTTCACTTACTTGATATGAACCAGAAAGATTTACAGACGTGAAAAATAAAATTAGAGGCAATTCTTTAAATAGAAGTGTGAGAACCAATCTTATCTGAGTGACAAAATGTTCAGAATTGAGAATTACATTTTCCCCTCTATAAGTTCAATCATACCATTTATTTCTAGAGAGATTTGTACTAACATAATAATTTCATAAATGGTTCACATAAGTTTCAATTACTATCAATCTATAGACAAAGGACAGAGACTAAATTAGGGTTTTAGAAACTTGTAATTAATACAAATACTAATGTAATTAAAAATATGAGTTGTGAGCTTAGTGGTTAAGGGTGCTAGACTTCCACATGGCTGACTATGGTTCAAGTCCCGGACCTGGCAGCTTGCTCTCTCTCTCTCTCTCTCTCTCTCCCTCTCTGGTCAAATTGAAATAAATAAATAAAGTTAAATAAAGTAATTTAAAAAAAATAGGAGTTATCCAGCTTTGGTGGTGCAGTGGTAATACAATGCTCAGTGATGCTGAAGCCATATGGAAAGGTCCTGGGTTTGCATCCTGAGGAGTCCTGTGCAAACAGGAGTTGCACATGAGCTCGTGATCCTGACTGCCTATTGCTGAGGGGAGAATTGCAGCTTGAAGACTCTGCTGAGGGTCTCTTTCTCTTTCTTTTTCTCTAACTCTGTCTTCCTCTCTCATGGAAGAAATAAACTTTTTAAAAAAATAATTATTTTATTTTAACTTTATTCATATATTTATTTATTTTCATTTGACCAGAGAGGTACAGAGTGAGAGAGAGTGAAAGAGAGGGAAAGTGAGAAAGCAAGCTGCCAGGTCCAGGACTCAAACTGTGGTTAGCCATGTGGGAGGCCAGCATCCTTAACCACTGTGCCATCTGCTGGCCCCCAAGAAATAAACTTTTAATGAGAAAAATAGCTAAGCAGGAGAGATGAAGAGCATTCGAGTTCTAAATACTTTCCATTTTGTACCTAGAGGCCAATGGTAAATGCTTGAATTTGAAGGAAAATAAAAACTGGAAGCATAATCACATTTTTAAAAATTATAATAATGGGGGCTGGCAGGCGTTGTGGTGGTTGGGGGCACTGGACTCCCACATGGCTGGCCATGGTTCGAGTCCCAGACCTGGTGACTTGATTTCTCACTTTCCCTCTCTCTTTCTCTCTCACTCTGTCTCTTTCTGATCAAATCAAATAAAAACAAATAAATAATGTTGGATAAAATAATTCTTTTCTAAAAATAATAAAAATAGTCATTAATAACAGCAGAAACTGTTAGCAATGTAAGGAGGGGGACAGCTGGGATTAGAAAAAGGAAACTTCACTTTTTATTTTATATATCCCAATATAGTGTGATTTATTTTAATCATGTTCATGTATTACCTTTATACTTATCTTGAATCATCTTTTCATTTGTAACCCAAAAGTAACCAGCCTGTGATTATAAGTGTGATCACATTTAAATGCAAGCCCAAATTGTAATTCCTCTAAGTCTTCATTTGCTCATGTGGGAATTTAGCTCCCAGTTGATATCTCCAGTTATTTTATTGGGTTCCCACAATGATCCCTCTCAGTGGCCATGACAATATCGCTCAGCTCCAGCCACCATGGTCTCTTTGCTGTGTTCTTTCTCTCCTGCTTCTTGGCATTTGATGTATTCTTGCACGTCATTTTTTAAGTTTTTTACCGTAGGGCACATTCGTTTGCTAAAGAGACAGAGAGTGACTGTGAGAGGGAAAGTGAGAAATCACCCCTGGAGGGATGGCCATGCCACAATCCTTTCTCCTCCATTCTCCTCCTGGGATTGTGGGCACACATGCACACGTGCCTGGTGTGAGTTTGAAGCCACCAGGTCTGGGACTGGAACCATGGTCACACATGTACGAGTCCACTGCTTTAACCATCATGCTGCCTGCTGGCCCCTCTTGCAGGTCACTTTTTATGATAGTCATCATTTCATGGGCTTCACAAAATCTTCAGGTACTCATTGTTTCCCCTGTAAGACTTCAAATCAGAAGTTAAATTTCCAATTTAGAAGAGGCATAAGATACAGGAGAAGCTAAGCAGTACCATGAAGAAATGGCCAAACATACCAAGAAAATGCAGCCGTTTGCAGGACAGCTGGCTGAATTTCTTCAATCTATCTTCATTTGACACTATGCTAGACTTTAACTAAAACTTAAGTAACACAACCAGACACCAGAGACATCTTGGGTTACACATGCCCTGCAAAATATTTTGAGGTCTCTAGGAAATTTGGATTTGATCTAGTTTTTTATCAGATGAAAACTAAAGACATCTTAACAAGGAAAAGATAGAGATTGACTTAGAACGCGAATACAGTGCACTCTCATTTAGCAAGCACACCCACATGCCTAGAGAAGATGTGGAAGAATATCAGTCTTCTAAAACTCAACAGTGGTTATTTCCTGTTGGTAGAAATATATTGGTTTATTTTAAAATTATTTTTTAGGAATTTATTTATTTATTTAGTTAGTTATTTTAATTTGACCAGAAAGGGACAGAGAGAGAGAAAGATAGTGAGAAATCAAGCCTCTAGGTCCGAGACTTGAAGCATGGTTGACCATGTGGGAGTCTAGTGCCCTTAACCACCATGCCACTTGCCAACTCCTTTTAAATTATTTTATTATCAGGGGCACTTGTGCTTACAAGGGAAGAGAGAATGAGCACCCCCTCCCCCCAATAGGGCATCCCCTTTACCTCCACTGCTTTATCCCATCAGGATTTTAGGCATGCACACACAAGCATCCAAGCCCTGAGGACAGGATTTGAACCTTGGTGGGTCATGTGGGATCCACCTCCCTATGTGCAGTGCTCAGTCATTGGACTAAGAGCTGGCCCACTGTTTTACTGCTTTTAATGTTTGTCTTCCTTTTCTAATTTGCTACCATACGTATTGCTTTGTAATAATAAACGGCTATCAATTCTCCCTGAGGATTTACTTTGTGAGCTCGTCTCTATTTCCTTGCCTTAATCTTGGATTCCTTCCTCCTTTATCAATATCTGACCTATAAGTGCTTTTTTCTGGCGGTGACGACCTCCCCATGAGAACGTGCCTCTTGCAAAGGACCTCATTCATCCCTCTCCAGAAGAGGAGAAGAGGAAACACAAGAAGCGCCTGGTGTAGCCCAAATTCCTACTTCAGGGACGTGAAGTGCCCAGGATGCTATAAAATCACCACCGTCTTCAGCCATGCACAAACAGTAGTTCTGCGCATCTGCTACTCCACTGTCCTCTGCCAGCCTACAGGAGGAAAAGCGAGGCTTACAGAAGGATGTTCTTTCAGGAGGCAGCAGCACTAAAAGAATCCCAACTCAAGATGAGTGGGAAATCAGCCCAATAAACACATTTGGGATATGTTAAATATATATATATCTAACCTACAAGCAATAGAATGCGACCCTGCCCTCCACCAGTACTTAGCTCTGGAAACACAGAAGCTGTCCGGGTCAGGATACTGGTTAATTAAGGCTACTGAGTCACAGAACTGCGTGTCTTTGCAAATTCATCGTGCTTTAGGTGCACACATCACGTGCACAACTTGTGTTTTTAATTTTTCTGTCTCATCATGAGAGATGCATGGACATCGAGGGTCAAGGTCTAGCACGTTCACTCCTCAGATCATAACAGCGCACCTGAGTTAAGATGAATTTTAGCATCTCATGCGCAATTGCTGCCAAAGAGCTGATGGAAACCTTAAGGCTTCCTGCGTCACGGAAAATAGCACTAGCTCTGAATGGCACGTGAGACATAGCATGAGGCCCTCTCGCCTCACAATGTGAGTTGCACATGTGCGCCCACCTTGACTGTGACCCCTGAGCATTTCTAACACCAGAGATGTTAAAGGTACGCTCCCTGAAACAGCTCTTTATCAGATATTCACAAAAGACACAAAGAACAAGTGTGTACTTATATCTCTTCCATGAGAGTTTTACATGGGGGAAAAAGACAGAAGAGAAAAATCACAACATGAATGTATAACCTTTTATGTTGCAATGTTTGCTCCTTGGGAATTTGTGTAAGCAGCCATGTACCTGGGAGCAACAACACATGGAAGTCCTGGGAGAGGTGTGCTGGAGACCTGGAAGAATAGAGAGGGTGAGGAAGAGTAAAATTTTAAGAAAACTTAGGTCTTGGGACCAGCAGTAAGCATAATGGCTACGTCGCTGAACTCCCGTGTAGTCGACCACAGTTCAAGTCCCGGACCTGGTGGCTTAAACTCACGCCAGGTGTGTGTGCGTGCGTGCCCAAGACCCAAGAGGAGAATGGAGGAGAAGGGATTGCAGGATAAGTTTAAGCCACCATACCCCCTGGGAGGTGATTTCTTGCTGTCTCTCTGTCTCTCTGGCAAGCGTACGAGCCCTATAGCAAAAACCTGTCAAAAAAAGAAAAAAAATAAAAAAATAAAAGAAAACTTAGGTCTATTTGAAAATAGGCATTCCAGATGAAAAAGAGTGACAGTAAGAGAAAAGACAGGTTTTGCAAGTCCTTGTGTTTGGAGAAACTCTCCTACACCTTTGTCCTCCCCTGCAATGACGATATATAGTTCCAAAGAATTAAGACCTAAGCAAAAAACAGTTAATGCTGGGACTTTTTTCTTTTGTTTTTCTTTCTTTTTTTTTTTTTTTTAATTAGGTTTTGCATAGAGTGAGTGCTCTTGTGGAGAGACAGAGAGAGACAAAGAAATAACCCCTGGGGGGATGGTCACACTGCACTCCTTTCTCCTTCATTCTCTTCTTGGAATTTTGGGCACATATGTACACATGTCCGGTGTGATATTCAAGTCGCTCGGTAGGACTTGAACCACAGTCAGCTGTGTGGGAGTCCAGTGCCTTGACCACCATGCCACCTGCTGATCCCCCCCTTTTTTTGAATCTTATAGAGAAGTATTAGCTTTATTCAAATAGAAATTAAATTTCCTGGATAAAGCATCTGTAATAATATGATTTCTAAAGCTGTATCTCTGGAAAATGTCTAGGAGGCAGTCACCTTTATCAATGCATTTAGGCATAAGTATGTGTTCAGGACACATGCTGTGAAGAGATAAATGAGTAAATTGCTAAAGCATACATATTATAGCTACTTAAGTTACATGAACATTTGATGAAAATTTAGAAATAAAACGGGACAGAACCGCCATTTTCCAGTAATTAGCCAAAATGAGGAACACAAAGGGGAAGAGGAGAGGCACCGATGTATGTTCTCCAGGCCTTTTAGAAAACATGGAGTGGTTCCTTTGGCAACGGACTTGGGAATCTACACAAAAGGTGATATTGTAGACATTAAGGGAATGGGTACTGTTCAAAAAGGAACACCCAACAAATGTTACCATGGCAAAAATGGAAGAGTCTACAATGTTACCCAGCATGCTGTTGGCATTGTTGTAAACAAGCAAATTAAGGGCAAGATTCTTGCCAAGAGAACTAATGCCTACTGAGCATATTAAGCATTCTAAGAGCAGCATCTAGAAGTACTATAGATTAAGCCAAACATCCATGTAATGCTTCAATGGAATGTGACAAGTGTCAGAGGAGGCAGAAGAAGAGAGCATTTTGCTATTTTTGTAATTCTGTACGGAAGATACCAATTTGTGGACAGTGTGGGAAACCAAAGGGTATTATGAAGTCTTCAGACTGTGTCTTAAAGCATGCTCGTGTGTACACTACTGGCCTTGCAACGGGGATGCAATATGTGACTCTGTGAAGTCTGGGTTTGCCCTGGTAGGGAATGTCTCAGTGCCCATGCCTGGGCCTGCCCTCTTACTGATGCCAAGTGTGTTGGATGGAACAAGGTATATGGGATCACAGAGGCAGAAGATTCAGTTGTTCTTTTGCCATAACTTTCTCTGTGGAGATGGTCAGTTTGATGGTCCTGGCAGTTTTCAGCCTTCTTCCTTGAACCAGTCTTCTATTTTATTTTCTTAGGCAATTCCTTCTCTTCCTTGCATGCACTCTGAGCTGACTTCGCTAACCCTATGGTAAGAGAAGGGGACTGAGGGACAGGTACTGTCGTGAGTACGCCTGTGGCAGCAGTAAATCCAACTTGTGGACTGGGGCTCCAGGGTGGCATGGTGTTTAAGGGCACTGGGCTCCCACATGGCTGACCACAGTCTGAGTCCTGGACATGGCAGCTTGCTTTTTCACTTTCTCTCTCTCTCTGTCTTTCTGGTCAAATTTAAATAAATAAATAAAGTTAAATAAAATAATTCTTTTTAAAAAAAAAACCTATTTCATAAGATGCTTGTGTGAATTAAATACTTTAAGTGCTTATAACTATGCTTGGCATAATGTAAGCACTATTTAAGTCTTAGTTATTATTATTAATAAGCCATATGTATTATTTTTAGGATTTGGAAGATAATTTGAAAGACTATTTGTCTATGTTAAGGCCTTTAAAATTCTGTGATAAAGACCCAAACAGAATCAGCTCTATATTAAGCAGATAAAAATGTGATTATTGGGGACTGGCAGGTGACTTGGTGATTAAGGGTGCTGGACTCCCACATGGTCCACTGCAGTTCAAGTCCTGGACCAGTTGGCTTGCTTTCTCACTTTCTCTCTTTCTCTCTAGAAAGATTTTTTAAAAAAGAATAATAATGATGAATAAAATGAAATAAAATAATTCTTTAAAAATGTGATTAATGTGGTCATTATTTTATTATATTCAGTACTTTCTTGACTAAGCATTACAGAATGTGGTTTCTTAATGCAGCTGATGACCAACAAATTGGAGTAATTGAACCTAATTGAAATAAAATATGAACTCTCCTATGCAAAAATATCTTTTAACACTAAGTTTTTTTAAAAATAAAAATAGAGTGAAGGGGCTCAACCTGACAGTGCAATTGACAGTGAATCCAGCAGTGTTGTTGGAAGCCACCTGACCAACTGTGAGTTGGATCCAATGTGGGCCTGAAAACACACAGGAGTAAAAGCATACCCTGATGAGCTGGAAGGATGGAGAAAGAGGATTGTGGAGTCATAAGAGATTGTTATGACAGTCAAGAGTGCTCTTTCTTTCTCTCTCACACAAGTGCATACACTATCATGAAAAAAAAAAAAAAAGCTGGGTCGGCAGGTGGCATGGTGGTTAAGGGCACGGGACTCCCACATGGCCAACCATGGTTCAAGTCCTGGACCTGGTGGCTTTTTTTCTCCCCCCTACTCCCTCTCTGGTCAAATTAAAATAAATAAATAAATAAATCAACCCAAATAAAATCCCTCTTTTTTTTTTTTTTTTTTTTTTGGAGAGGTTTTTCGCTATAGGGCGCATGCGCTCGCCAGACAGACAGAGAGAGACATAGAGACAGAAAGCGAGAAATCACCCCCCAGGGGGGATGGTCATGCCACAATCCCTTTTCCTCCATTCTCCTCTCGGGATCTTGGGCACACATGCACACGTGCCCGGCATGAGTTTTAAGCCACTGGGTCCGGGACGTGAACCGCGGTCGACTACGTGGGAGTCCAGTGACATAGTCATTACGCTAACTGCTAGTCCCAAAATCACTCTTGATAAACAAATAAACCTAAAAGATTTTTTTGAAGAATTAATATTTTTTTATTTTATTTACTCATTCATTCATTTATTTAAATTTTGACCAGAGAGAAACAGAGAGAGAGAAAAAGTGAGAAAGCAAGCCACCAGTTTCGTGACTAGAACCATGGTTGTCAAATGTGGGAGTGTCCAGCGTCTTAACCACCACGCCACCTGCTGACCCCAATCTAAAAGAATTTTTAAATAGAGTTACAACTAGAGGACTCCTTTGGTTTCCATCCTCCATGATGTTAGCCTCAGAAAAGAAATAAACTATCTTACCCTGCAATGAAGAAGCCCTAGATTATGAGGTCACCATGGAGCACCTAAGTGAACTAAGCAAGTTTCTGTGGTCCTCCTTATCCGTGGTCTCACTTTCCACAGTTTCAGTTATCCATGGTACAGTATAATAAGATAATGTGAAAAAGAGAGAGAAACAATAACCACATAATTTTAGATTATATTTTTATAATTGTTCTATTTTATTAGTAGTTATTATTGCTAAACCCTTACTGTATCTAATTTATTAATTGAGCATTATCATAGGTATGTATGTATAGGAAAAAATATATAGCATATATAGGGTTTGATCCTATCTGTGGTTTCTTGTAGCCACTGGGGGAGTCTTGGCCCATGTTCCCTGCTAAGTGGGGACTACAGTGCTTAACTTTCCTGTATCCGAGTTTCTTCATCTAGAGAATGAGGATCAAACTAGCTTCTCTCTCCTAGCACTACTGTGAAGATAAAATGAGATGTTGTGTGCTTAGCACAGTGCCTGCCATAGAAGACAGACCCAATAACGTTAGTTTTTTTAAAAATATTTATTTATTTATTTA
>NW_006159844.1:4009541-4029227 GCF_000334495.1 Tupaia belangeri chinensis | reverse complement strand
TAAGCAACCAGGTCCAAGACTTGAACTGTGCTCAGTCATGTGGGAATCTAGCGCCTTTAACCACCATGCCACCTGCCGGTCCCCAGTGCTAATTTTATTACTATTGCTGTGTGCCTTCTCATTGAGATCATGACATGCAACATTTAAGCAATTGTTCAGATAACCAATTCTGTGCGTGTGGGGAAAGAAGGGCAGAGAAGACTAGTCTATTTTCCTTCAGCAAACTGAGGGTTAATGATATTTTTGCTCCATTTTCTTTTGTCTAATGTTAACCTACAAAGTATCTTGAGATATTTCATAAAAATAGAGAATCTTACCACTTCAGGGAATAGGCAATGGAGGGACTGACAGCTGACAACTTTGTTGACACTAGTATGAGGGAGAAATCATGTGAGCATTCTAAAGGCAAGAGCCTGGCATGCCTTAGCGACTGAGTGACATTTGTCATCACCTCTCATCTGTCTTCAAGAACTTTACAAAACAATACTCCAATATCTGCTGACCAATTGCATCACATCTAGCTTAAGGGAGATATTACTATAAAACTGAATACAGGTCAGTGGAAACAAAGCAGGTAAGTATAACTGATTAGTAAAACCTAACAGTTTGGGATTTGATAAGAGCTGGAAGTCATTTCACACCAACTTAATTTTATACTTTAATTTGGTTATTACATCTGGGGTAAAATAGATGGTGGTTTGGAGTTGACTCTCTAGAACCCTGGGGCTACTGAGAGGTTCCTTAGTTCTAGCAAACAGGATTTGTTGCTGCTTTTTACACAACATTGAAGTGATCTCATTGAAAAAGTTTGAAACCCATTGAAATTTAAAAGAACACAGCCAAATGACCTGGGTACTTCTGGGATCACCACTTAGCAGGTCTAATATAGATAAACATGATAGGCACGTATATGTGTGAGCCTGAAATCCCTAGAGGAGAATGGAGAAGGGATTGTGGTGTAGCCATCCCCCAAGGGGGTATTTTCTATCTCACCTCCCCCTGCCCCCGTGGTGAGTGTATATGCCCTATGGCAAACTAAAATAAAAAAATCTGAATCACATTTCTTTACTAACGTCAGTGATTAGAATTATTTATTCAATTTTATCATTATTATTATTTTAAAGTTTACTACAAGGCATGTGCACTCACCAGAAAAAGAGAGAGACAGAGTGAGAAAAAGTGAGAAAGCAAGCTGCCGGGTCTAGCAGGGTCGGTCATGTGGGAGTCCAGTGTTTCAACCACTATGCCACCTGCTGGTACAACAGAGATTAATCTTTAAAAAAATATTTTGATCAGCAGGTGGTGTAGAGGTTAAGGCACTGGATCCCACATGGCCAGTCATGTGGATTAAGTCCTGGAACCAGCAGCTTGAGAATCACACTGGTTATGTGTGCATGTGTGCCCCAAATCCTGAGAGTAGAGGAGAAGGGATTGTGGTATGGTCATTCCCCCTTGGGGAGTGATTTCTTACTTTCTCTCTCCCTCTGGTGAGGGAACCTGACCTATAGCACAAAAGACTTTAAAATTTTTTTAAAAAAACGATTGACATTTATTTCAATGAATGAATGACCCATTCAACCCATCATGTCACCCAGGCCATGTTAGCCCCAATGCTACCATAGAGGACTTTGTCAAACGCCTTACTAAATGCAAATCTATAAGTGTAGCAACTTTGCTACCTTCCATTTTGGATAAACGTCACTTTATTTCTCTGTGCCTCAGATTCCCCATATGTAGATTGTCAAAGCTTATGAAAATTAATAAATAAAATAATATATGTAAAGGCGTTT
Organism: Tupaia belangeri chinensis; assembly: GCF_000334495.1. NCBI lineage: Eukaryota > Metazoa > Chordata > Mammalia > Scandentia > Tupaiidae > Tupaia > Tupaia belangeri. The sequence continues at coordinate 4,027,437 of NW_006159844.1, read as the reverse complement.
TACAAAACTGCAAAGGGGACAAATGTAAGATACAAACATTCTCTTATTTTAGCAGCTTTATCAGAAAGGGAAATGATGTTTATTGACCTTGCAAGAGCTGTGGTTTGTGGTTTCCATTTAGGAGCAGGAAGCAAAACCTCTGAAGAGTGGCAGGGAAAGGTTAAAAATAGGCAGCCTGGAGCAAAATCTACTGCCAGCCACCCTAGCTCCCCACATGGGAGAGAGCTCTGAGGGAGAGTTGAGGCCTGTTTTCCTGTTTTCCAGAGCCTCTGATTTTGGGGGCTAAATTCCATGTCTAAGAATCCAGAGAGGATGGGCCTGTGGATCATCTTCGGTAGGCCATCAGGGTCACACCATGTGAAGGGGAGATATGTCCTCAGGAAAGAAGGAAGAAGAGCAGAGAGAGAAGCAGAGAGGCGGCCCTGGATGACTGCTGGGGTACCAGCACGTGCAGGGCCGCTCTGTTACGACAGGATATTCCTGCCACCTGTCCTGTGCAGACGTCTTTCTGTCGGGGTGTGCTGCTGCCTTTGGTATTATTGTCTTACTGAAGCCATGAGGAAGACCACTCGGTCTTCACCCTGACAAGGGCAGATACTCAGCCACCTGGGTTCAGGAATTTGGAAGCTAGGTTTCAGCTTGGCTGGAGAATCCATTTCCCTTGTAGCCTCCCTCTTCCAAAGAGCATTCTTGTATTTGAGGACATTCAAGGATGGAAAAAACAAATCTGCCTTTTTCAGGAGCAATCAATCCTCCCTGCAGAGAACCAGCGAGAGCTGAGAGCAGTGTCTTATCAAACAAATGGCCCAGCTTGTTTATAAGGCCACGTATTTCTTTTTTGTCATTGTACCTCCCACGCCTGGCACGCAGCAGGCACTCGATAAACACATGCTGGATACACAAGTGCCATTCCAGACTAACGGAAAAAAGGTACCTACAACCCTTTGGTCTTAGCTTTAGAAGGAACGGAAAGACTTCCCCAGGCCAGCAGTAAGATGGCAAGGTAACCATGGCGAGAACACAACCCAGTGGTTCCCAGAGATGACCAGACCTGAGACTCCAGCTCCTTCACTCCACTTTTCTCCTGATATTACTAAGGTGGGCTGACAGTATTTCTCAATGGACAAGGAGAGCTGATCTTCCATTCTGCAATTGTCCCACTCACAAACACCAACAGAGAAGGCCACGCTCTCAAAAAGAGGAGGGGTGAAGCCACAGAAAATAACTAGAAGATGAGGCCCCCATGCACGGGGCTCTGTCCTAGTTAACATCAGAACCTAATTCAGGAGATCAGCAGCTGGCATCATGGCTATGTCGCTGGACTCCCATGTAGTCGACCACGGTTCGAGTCCCGGACCTGATGACTTAGTCTCAACGCCGGGTGCGTGTGTGCGCGCGTGTTCCTGAGAGGAGAGTGGAGGAGAAGAGACTGCAGTGTGTCCATCCCCCTGCGGGGTGATTTATCTCTCTCTCTCTCTCTGTCTCTCTCTCTCTTTCTGGCGAGTACACGCACCCTGCAGCAAAAACATCTCAAAAAAATAAAAATAAAAATAAAGAACCCAACTCAGAAAATTCCTCTTTGTTTCTATAATTCTGAGGAAACTGAGGTTTTGTCTCAGGGTCTGACTCAATTTCTTTCTTTTCTTTCTTTCTTTCTTGTTTTTTTTTTTTTTTTTTTTTTAATGTTACTTAAAACATTGTCTAGCTTTGTTGGCATAAACGAAGAGGAGGGCATCCCCTTTCCAGAATGTAGCGTCCTGGGGTGGAAAAGGGAGCGACAGCAGAAGGGCTGGCTCTGCTCAAGCCCCTTCCAGATGGCTTGCCCACTCCAAAAACTGGAGACCACCTTGGGGTGCCACAACACTCCACCGCAGTCGCCTTGCGCGACTTCTTGCCAGACACTTGGGGAGGTGAGGAGCGTCTGAGATCCCCGAAGCAGAACTTTTCCCTGGTGGGCGATAGATACCAGGAGGCCGAGCCCTTCAGCGCCTTGGGCAGGCGGGGGCGCGAGGGCCGGGTGCGTGTAAAGGTGTGCGTAGCGCATCCGGGGAGCGGGTTCTTCCTTTCGGCCCGTAGGGAGAACACCGACCCTTGGCTCGGTAATTGTGCCGCATCACGGCCGAGACAGTCCGGGGCGTTATTATGCGTCACGTGGACAGGGCACTTTCGCTACCCCAAGGAACTGCAGCGCTGGCCACCTGGGTAGACGCACTTCCTGCCAGGTTTCCTCGGGAGGTGGCGCCACAGCCCGTCGCTGCGCGGTCTCTGCCCGCCTTCCCCCGCCGAACTCCCACCGCGCAACGCCAGGTGGAGCGAGTCCGCCCGGCACCCCGCGGCCCGGACCCCGCCGTCCGGCTTCCCCGGCGCTAAGAGCGGCTGTGCGCGGCGACCCCGGTACCTGGCGCCGGTCGCCCAACCCCGCCCTTCGGTTCTCCCGACCTACCCAGGGCTCTCCTGGGCCCCCGCACCTGCGCGTCCTCGAACTGGGCCCATTCCCACGCCATGTTTGGGCGGTGGCTGCTCTTGGTGCCGCAGCGAAAGCGCACGTGGTAGGGACTGCGCTGGTGACTTAGCAGATGAGGGGTGAGCAGGGAGCCAGTTGCCCAGGCATCTCCTGCGAGGGATTCCTGACTCTGCTCCGGGGGTCGCCCAATGCGGTAAAGGAGCTGTCAGGTCTGAACTCAGGGATTCGGAGTAGGCAGTTTGTAAGTCCTGGAGAGTCTGCGGGGTTTCTCCTTGCTGCGTACAGGGCAGGCGGCGGACCCGGCGTCAGCCCTCGCAAAGCCCAGCGGAGTTGGGGCGCGCCGCGCCGGGAGGAACGATGCTCCGTGACCGCCAGATCTCGGTAGCCACGCTGCGGAGTCCGGCGGGGAATCGCGCCTTCTTCGCTTCACAGATCCAGTCCAGGTTCCAGATCCCGGACTCCGGTCTCTGGAGGGCAAATGGAAAGAGACCAATGCGCAGTGGGAACAAGCTTCGGAGTAAGGGACGCCGAGAGGGAGCGGATTCTCACGCTGGACAGTTTCAGCAGATCCGGGAGAGGGCGATGTTTGCCAGTCCCTTCCCGAGAGCAGCTGTGCAAGTTGGGGATGACTAGGATGGGGAATCTGCATGCGTCCGGACAGTCTGGAGCCGAGGGTCTTCCCGCCCTGGGGGTTCTGCTGGCCTTGGGCAAGCTCTCACACTCAGGTTCCCAGGCCGACTAGCGCGCGCAAGGCCCGTTTCCCAGTTTGTATTTCTCCCTCTCCTGCCTGGTCGACACCCAGACAGCACTCCTGCCTGCCCCGGGACTGTAGCTGTCTGAAGGGCGCGCACACAAGTTTCGTTTGATACAAACTTTTGCTCTTCATCTATAGTAGATGGAGAGTCACTCTGAGCTTCATTCTCACACGTATTCGGCAACCGACAAGGAAACGCTGGTGTACGAACACGGGCTTGCACCTGAATCTGAGAGCTGACGGTGTGACTTGTACACTGGGAGACCTCGGTTCGGTGCTGGAAAGCTTTTCTGGGAATGTGTTAGGAGACAATCTGGCCAGCTAGAGCCTCCAGTGCAACCCTCCCTTCCTCCTTTGGGAAGATTGAGGTTAGGACGCAATGTGAGGCCTCTTCCGTCTTAAGATCCTCTCGTCAGCTCAAAGAGTCTTAAGTAGTTTGTTGTTTTGTCTTGAGACCCATTTTCTATCCCTAAGTGCCTAATTATTTAATGGAAGCCCTCTGGGGATACAGATACATGTGAGTTGGCCTAGTGTTTCTGGAGTAAACTATTATGAAATACCTCTCCTTGAGTCGCGTTTCTTTTATCAAAACAGTCCATTTAAAATCTCATTTTAGAAATCGTTTCGCACATTCTTTAAATATTAGATGTATATGATCATTTAATCACAAATAAAAAATTTCCATGTAGTTCCAACTTGGTGTTGCCAACCTGATGGAGGAGAACAGACTCGAGGACTTTTCAACCTTCAATAAAAAAGAAGAGGGCTTTATGGCCGGGGTGAAAAGAGGTTGGTGAACTAAGCCAACGGGCCAGCATGCCTTTACTATGTGCAAAAGCATTCAGACACATGGCGACCCTTTCGCAATAAAACTTTATTGATGATCGTTTGAAAGTTATGGCAACTCCAAGGTTATAAAAGTTGTCATAAAATACCAAGCAGTCATTAGTTTACCTGACCTCATTTCAATATAAACTTCCACAAAACATTTTATTTTGTTCCTTCCTATAAGTGGAGGAAAGAAGTTGAGGAGGTTAAACACAGCGACCCATTATTGAAGGACCCAAGAGCTGCAGTCTGACATTCTGACCTTCACCCCTGTAAATAAAGCAGTGAAATTCACATTCTGTTCTTTTCTATACATATTACTGTAGACTAATAATAGCTATGTTTTAGATTGAACTGTCCATTTTGAGCACACAACCTGGGTTCAAATGGAGGGAGAGTTGTTCCTCTTTGGAAGATCTGTGAGATCTAACACTTGTTAGTGCTGGCTCCCTGAGCTATGCATGAGAAGCGTGAGAAGCAACTGGCCACACGGTCGTTACTTGTTAGGTGACCTGAAGAGTGACTTGTTTTAAATATTCAATCGGTGTGTGGAGCTGCTGCAAGACTAGATGAATAATCAACAACCCCCATCACAATCACGAGCTTTGATACTGCAGAGAAGAACTCAAACTGATGTTTCAGAAAAGCTTTAAGAAATAAACTGTGCTGGGTTCTGTCAAAGCCATTGTTGTTTCTGGTACAGCTCTGTGTGTGGACTTAAACCACAGATCCAAGAACCAGCCGCAGCACACTGATGACTTCGAGGCACTTCTCACCTCCCCAAGCTCCACTTTGGATTGGCTGAAGTTCTTGTTCCCTTAATGCTGTGTGACTAGGGTCAATCTATCTGCTTTTAGGGCAAAGGGATTTGTGAGCAAGTACAGATGGCAAAGGCTGACCTCGTGTTAGCTGTGTGCTAATTTCTCCAAAACATGTAAAGGTCTGGATATACTTTTCATGGATTGTTTAAAATGTAAGCTCTAAGATAGATCCAGGGATATATGCATTTATGGTGGTTTAGGAATCTAAATGAAGAAAGCTAACTGCTTTATGACCTCACTGGAACTCATCTTGGTAATGTTATGCTTAGTTTCCTGGTGTGCCTTAAAATATTTCAGGGATTTCATGGAATTTTAACTAGAAAAGGACATTTTAAAAATCAAAATCTTATGTAAAACACTGTTTTCTTCCAGGAAGTATATAGGGGTGTGTGTATGTGTGTGCTGTGTTTGAGAGAAAAAGATAGTATCTCAGAGGTAGGGGTAGGGATGGAGCTGAGGAAAGAGTTACAGAGGAAAGTATTATAAAGAGCAAAGTCTCCTGGTATCTATGGCTTCCCCTAGGTGGTGGGTACAGGTCATAGTAATTTGTGTTTCCATTTCATAGTCACATGTTCTTAGACACAAGTAATGTTGTACAGCAGGAAAAAGAGTCCATGTTTCCTGAGTTAGCTGGAAGGATGGGGAGGTCTGTAGATCTACAAAGCAGTCCAATGGCTGAACACCCAATACTTTTATTGGATTTATATCTAAATTCAGTCTTTTGAGCTCAGAATGTTTCTGAAACATTCATTATAGTACATTAACTTCAGAGATATGTTGGCATAGTTTTCTTATATTTGAGTTGATTCAACTTATCTTTTGAGATACACACATGTACAAAATGATTGGCGCTATGTCTTCACAGTAACAACAGTGAATTTGATTCATAATGCTTATATCTCTCTGCAATTAATCCTAGTATTCATTTTGCTATTCCTAGCTGTCGGGAGGGAGTGATGCAAAAGAGAAAACATCTACATTTTTATCTCTGATGAAAAATTAGTTCCCTCTTCCTTCTTCATCCTCTTTCTCAAAATAACTGTTTTTCACCCAAAAAAGGCTCTTTGGACTCTATGTTGGTTTTCATTATGGTCCCATTCATAGGTCACGAATGATCTCATTCAGTTCCACTTATGCATTATATTTACCAGGAAATCTTAGTTACCAAGGAAGCCTCCCTTTGGGTTCACCTTTCTGAACTTCCCTTATGCTGTGTCCTGGGGGGAAAACATGGAAATGACCTTAGTGGAGTTCTGAAATTGCTTTTGTGTCAAAAATAAAAATTACAGGACAGCACATCATATATGTACTTTCTTTTCTTATATTCTGCTGTGTTCAGAGACATTAGAAACTATTCACCAGACAGTTGTCTTCCTTCAAATTTCATTCACATTTGCTTTCCTGCTGGATCTGGTTATTTAAAGCTTAACTACAAGATGAGAAACGTGTCTTCAGGAGGCCTTACAAACACATTTGAGAGATTTTTTTTTTTTTTTGGATAGCTGGGTAATAGAGTTGTGAAATCCCAAATTATATCTTGAGTTCTGGTGACATGTACAGACTGCATGGCTTTACCGTCATCATTTTTATTGACACAAGGAACTTTTCTGTAAAGGGTGGGGGTGGTGGTGGTGGTGTGATGCAGCTTTTATGTAGTATCTTCCAAGTATATGTTATTCATTCCTTCTACAGAATCCAACGTGTGTTTTACCCCAAGGGTATATTTGTCTCAATGAGACTAATTTGCTCTAATAGAAATAATGATGCCTCCTGTGCACCTAATACCTTCATCCCGAAAAACCTTCATGTACCTTACCCCTTCCATGATGAAACACACAGATGATGTTCCTGTTGTGGCCAGAAGTCCTGGCTCATCTTACACACAACTCCACGAGTTTAACCCTCTGTTTTCTGTTTGTCTTCTTCTTCTTCTTTTCTTCTTTTTCTTCTTCTTCCGCTGCTTCTTCTTTTGTCTCTTTGAAATAAAGAATCAGAAAGTCTTAAAAAGTCTAAAAGTATTTTTTTTTTACAGATAAAATATTACAGACAAATCTGATTCAAAGAAAAACTCATTCACACTTTTTGGCTACCCTCAAATTAAAAGAGAAAGTCAGGGGACACTTTCTGGAAATCAGAATCCATAGGTAACTTAGCTGTATCTGAATTCCCAGCACAGAACTTCAGAACACATCTTTGTACTACATATTCCTCTTTTGGGAAAATTACAGTTGGACACATATGTAGTTCTAAAATAAAAACTGAGGAAGTGATGAGGAAAATATGCCCACTCACTTCGATTACAATTTAAGGGCTGTATTTTGTGTTGGAGTTGAAGAAATGTGTAAAACTGGTTTTGAATGATAAAACGTTCTGGATTTAGTCTCTGGAAAGTCTAAGACATAAGTAAATATTTACAGTATTTCTCTATTCTGTTTCAAAGTGGCTTTTTGTTACCTATAGGTTTCTTTTCTTTCTTTTTCTCCTTTTTAATTTTTTTTTCTTGTCAGCTTCAAACCCATTCACCAACACACTCAGTGCAGTACTTTCATCTAGCAAATAACCTCTGAAATGTACTGGCGTGAAACCTTCAAACTGCAAATGGAAACTGCCCAGTCAAGTGGCGCTCCAGTGTTTTTCTCTCAAACACAGTCACAGCAGCGCCTGGGTGCTGGAATGGCCTTGCTGGGGAGGCTTGTAAATGTACCATGCATTATACAGCCGGAGAAGTGAGGGTGATTTAACCCGACTAAAACAATTTTTACTTTTCTATTTCCTGACTTTCACGGGTTTAAATCTTTAACCTTAAAGTAGCATTATGAAGGTTCTTTACATTGAGTAATGGGATCATTATTTCTCTCCATAGTGAAAGGAGAGTCTCCAAGAACGGAATCATGTGGCGAGGCAGAACACAATCCCAAAGGAATTGGATAGGAATCGCACAGGCAATAAAAACTGCTGAGGGAATTTGTGTTGCTGGCTCGCCAGAACATCAGATTCACACTTCCAGTCCTGCAAGAAGGTGCCAGAGGGCTTTTTAAAAGGTTCCCCATGGCTATGACCTTGGCTTTTTCCTTCTAAGAAGCAGCTCAAGGGTCAGTCACTGTCTGGGGGCTAGCAGGGTGTGGAACCAGCTCAACCCTCGGCGTCTACCCTGGGAGCCTGTCAGGGAAGACAGCAGCACTAGTGTAGCTGTGTCATACACGGGACACTGCCCCAACATTTCTGGTGCTAATCTCTGGTTGTTGCAATCCCTGCTCTACTCCTGCAGCCATTAAACTTAAGACTGATTTGGTATAGCAACAGAACTCAAGTTGTATAAGAGTTGTAGTAACACAGAACTGTAGAAATTGGAATAAAACACGAAGGGCCGGTATTGTCCAAAAACCCTTCCTTAGTTTCCTAAATTCCCCCCTCAAGAAATTTCTTTCTCCTTTTGTCTACTATGCCCATCCTTCCTAATTATACTAATTTGTATGAAATGTTCTGCCTGAAATATGATTTTATTAGATGCACTATCAAAGTGGATACAGTGATTAAAATACACACTTAAACATCTTTGTACGCATTTTAAAATGTATAAGTAGCATTTAGATGTGTGAATTCCTTTGCTGCATAAACATTATACAGTTTATTTTTTATGTGTAGGCAAAGAATATACAAAACGACAGAACTTGCTTGGGTTTTCCCAAAAACGAATTTGGATTCATTTATATTCGTTTTTAAAAATTTTCATTGAGTGGGGGGGAAATGAATCTTTTAAATACATCAACTCCTCCCCCTCATTTTTTAGGGTGAAAAAATAAACCCAATGACAACAGTTTGTACCTGGTGGTGAAATTCGTTTACTCTGCAAGAATGTACTGGGATTCATCCCTTTTGGCTTATTAAAGAGTTACACACTTTTGAGAGGTTAGAGTTATTTCGTTTTTGTGTTTCTTTCCCTTTGTCTCTCTGTGTGTCTGTTGAAAGCCACCTTGTTGGTCCCTGGGCAGCTTGCGCAGAGCTGTCCATTTTTGTCTGTGGAAGAGACACTTTGTGTTCCAATTGGCTCAGATGTGCAGCTTGTCTCTAAGCCACAGGAGCTGCAGGGGAGGTGGGAGGCCAGTGCTTTTACTGTGCACCGTGAGGGTCCTCCAGTCCCTGGTGGGATCAAACCTAGAGAGAAAGAAGACGTGGGGTTTAGGATCCCAGCACAAGATTGCAGGAACGCCCTGCTTTGGTCACAAGATTGCTCCTTACCTGTGGACTTCTGGTGACCCTGGGCAAGATGGGGGCTATGCGAGCTTAGTGTGAGCTTGCAGTTTCTGTCTGAAACCTGAAAACACTAGTTTGGGGTTTTGCAGTCCAGATCCTCAGTCTGACAGGGAAGTAACTGCACCAATCCCCACAATAAGAGGAATTCCATATGGACTTTGGGCTTCAGTATAAATGCATTTTTTCCTAAGCCAGTAAAAGTGACCCCTGCTCTTAACAACCTCCTGAAGATGCCTTCTCCTGTCTACCCAGGTTCGCTGAAATCCCTTTATCATTGTAGTTTTAAAAATAAAATAGTTTATTTCTCTGCTAAATCCAGGATAATGAAAGGAGTTTAGCCCCCGCTCCCCCCAAGGAAGGAAATACAACTGGAACCCAGAATCAGAAGAGGGATCTCAGCTAACTCCACCACACAAACTTCAGGGCCACTTGGGTGCAGCTAGCTGTGTTAATTACGGGTTCTAATTTTATGGCATCTTAGCTCCTCCCGGTTTGCCCCCACTATAGCGGCCTTAAAAAGAAACACACACAGGCACACACAGCAGAGTACATATCTAGAGAGGCAGAGGTGGATTTTTCCATGCTTGTGTTAGTAATGCCAAGAGCTCAACAAGAGCCACATGGGCATGTGCCTGCAGTCCAGGAACAAACCACAGGAAGAACAGGATCCTTCCCGACCCTTGTCTTACCCCCTCCCTGCTGCTGGACGCCCTGGAGAAGGCCGGTGCTGTGCTGGCCGCAGCCTTCATGCCCTCAGGTAGAACCGGGTAGCAGAGGACTGTGCAAACAGCCAGAGCTTGGTCTCAGTCTTCCGCCCTCACCGGGTCATCCCTGACCTCTGAGAAGTGGTGAGGAGGCCAAGGTGCAAGTTCTCACTGCAGGCTCTGCGTGTTGGTTAGGTGGCTTCTCTCTTCTAAGGTGTGAAGGGAAGCACTGCGGCCTGGGGCTTCTCTTTCAGCATGAGAAGCCGGTGCAGAGTAGGGAGACGAAGAGAGCAAGGACAATGGGCAGCAGTGGGATTCAGAACCCTCAATTAATTAATAGTGTGCTCTCGGTAATATCAGTGTCTTGTGTTTTCTTGTGGAATCTTAGCGTGTTTATCTGTTGTAAAATCAGAACAATAATACTAGAAGGTTATTGTGAATGTTTGATCCTGTGAGCCCTCAAGCAAATGGGAGGGTGAGCTATAGATGACTGGGCCCATCACTCCCCCCTCCCCACAGCTGTTCTCCGGGATGAGCCTCTTGGCTTTGCTGCTCTAGCACAGAGACAGATTACAACCCATGGTCTGGAATAGCCCCAGAGGACGGAGGGGATCCAGCCTGGCAGGGCATGGAAGATAGGTTTTCCGTGAATCAAGAAACAACTAATACTTGGGTTTACCTTGGAGCATGGTGGAGAATGGTATGGGGATTTGGGTTCCAGTGGAGAGTTGAGAATGAAGGAAGAACTGTAAGGGAGAAATTAAAATTTCTAGCTATCAAAATTATGTGGAATTTCAAAGGCGGTTCCCAACCTAGGCTAAAAACTGATGAGAACGCAATCTAATCTGACGTCTGTAGGTGGCGCTGTGACAAGGTGCAGAGGTCAGGGGATCGCTGGCTCCCTGACTCCAAAACTGCAGGAAATTTTCGGTGATCCCGACCCTGGCTCTATGCTCCTAGTCCTCACCTTCTCTTTTCAGAGAATTACCGGACAGTGCAGCCCTAGTTTCAGCTCTCGCGGTCAGCGTGGTGTTGGTGGGTTGGAGGGGTGAGCAGGTACCGTGCCTCACACTTGCCAGCCAGACCGCCTCGCCTTCCTGCCAGCTGCCCAGGTGCGAGAACTTGTGGCACCGCACAGGACTGGCGTCGAGGCATCTTGCTACCCGTAGTCGGAGGGGATGCTCAATGAGCCAGTGAAAATGGGAGGAATGCTCGTTCAAACTCCTCTGATGCTATAATCAGATCTAGAGTGCGTTGTTGCCTCCATCAGCAGTTCCGCCCAGCAGAAGCTCCGGACCTTACCTGGCCAGAGAACAACCATCTGGGCCTCGCATCCTGCAAGCACCTCAGACCTTACAATAAAGCCGCATCCTACACGGGTAGATTGGACTACAAATCATCCCCCCTTCAATGGCTTCGCAGGCGGTCGAGTTCCGAAACCAGGGCTTAGAGCCGCGGCCTGGTTCGCTTTTATCCTTTCCAGATAGCTTTAGGCCAATGGGCAGAAGGAGGCAGCGCCACCGTCCTCGCACAGACGCCTGAGGGCAGATCTCACACAGATGCAATCTTGTTTTTCGCATCCGCGACTGCAACTCTCTTGAGCGCTGCGACTCAAGATGTAGTGTGACCTTAGACTGTGGCCCTCGTCACCAAGCCACGCTCACTTCTACTGACGCAGCGTCCTGGCAAGGTGAGGTCCTCCCTCTGGCTAGAGGGTCAGCAAGGACTCCCCTGGGGCGCGTTCCTTTCCGTCCTCTGGTCAAGATCCGTGCTTTGCTTGCACTTGCTGTCTGGTCGCAGGCATGAATTTTGCTTCTCCCACAAAATATGTTCTTTTTCATTTGCGGATTTCATAAACAAACGTAACCATACCACATGGGGCTCCTCATAGCTCTCCTGAAAGTAATTCCGATGTTGAAAACTGAAAAATGGGTGTAATTTGCTTTCAGAAAGTGATGTTAGGGTCATGGCAATTTCCCGGGCCGTTATTTATTTTTACTTTAAAGTCTTTAGTGGAGACTTGCTTATGTACTCGGAAACCTTCCAATATGAGAATACCAGTAATCTCGCTCGCCTTCAACGTAGGGGGGGTAGGGGGTGGAGAACAATTACTGAGTGACGCTAATATGGGGAAACCGAAAAGAAATGTCGATTGTTTTTATTGTAATAGAAGGAGTGAGCAAACAGAAAAACCAACCCCGGGTGATCGGAAGCAGGCAGGCGGAGAATTAAAAGCGGGTTTCAGGCGGCCGCAGGCTCCTCCCCTGTGCTCCGAAGGGGAAAGCGGGCGACCAGCTCTCGCAGCCCGCGGGCGGGATCCCACGACCCACAGCGCTCCGGACCGCGGTTGTCCGACTCCGCGTTCCTGGATGGATATCCGAGCTCTGGCCGCACTCCGCGGCCAACCAAGCCACTTCTCAGAGGCGGAGACAGCTCTTGAACCCTGAAGCTCAACAGCTAGAAGGAGAGAGGCTGCTGCGGGGTGACTCTCCCAGCATCTTCGGGCGCTCGACTTCTCAGCGGGTGGGGACTACCGATTCTCCTTGAGCTGGCATGGCCACAGCCGGGCCAAGTCCAGGCCAGCAGGTCAGTGAGTAGGCGCCTCTCCCCTGCCCCCTACGTCAGGCCTGGCTGGGACTGAGCATCCTCGAGAGCTGTCTTGTCATTTCATATCCAGTAGTTGGTCCCTTTAGCCACAGCTCCCCTCCCACGGTTCCACGCGGTCCAGCGGGACCGCAGTCTGGGGAGGACCTCCCTAGCCTTGGGCATGGGACTCACTTCCTGTTGCCGCTTACCACGGGAGTTGCTGGGAGGCCCAGTGGGCAGAGGAGCTACCTCAGACCTTGCGAGGACGTATCAGTGGGCCAAAGTCCGACGAAATCAGGACTCTTTCTGTCTACACCACCGGCCATCCCCCACTCACCCTGGAAGAGGTGCTCTCGTGAGTGCATCGGACCCAGGGTCTTGTCTTTATCTTTATCACATTTCTCCATAGACAGCTGGAAGAAGTCACTGTACTCTGAAAATCCCTATCCTGGAGCTGGACTCTGGCTGTCCGCAACTCCCCCTTAGTGGGTGAGAGACTGCACAGCCGCTTGGACCTTCCTCGGAGTCCTTTCTGTTCCCAGCAGGGGAGTAAGTTGGCGAACCCGTTCCTTAATGTTATCCTCTGCCAGCTCTGCTCTACGTAATGCGACTGGGAACAGAAAGGCCTCTGGAGCTAGTGCATACACACGCCTCCCTCTCGCCTCAGCCTTGCATTTGCAGCCATCAGTGACCTGCAGAGCCGGTGCAGATCAGCGGGTGTCAGTCTAGGTTGGTGGATGGAGGCAGGGCTCTGCCGTCTGCCTGCAGCACTCGGTCGGACCTTCGCAGGCTTCAGGTGCCTTCTGCCAGGCCACACGAGGGTGGCCTCTAAAGGAGCTAGATTCCTATTCCATCTTCCAGTTTGACCCCAGACCTTGCAAGCACCAGGATGTGGGCACCGCAGGTGACTGCGCGAGGCCCCGAGACAGCTGACAGATTTATGGAGACTTTACAGCACCTGGCCTGAGTCTGTGGGGACTGAGCAGAGTCCAGCAGAGGAGGTTGCATGGGGTAAAGCTTCCCCTACAGCATGCCCCGACCTCGAAGTCCCCGGAGCTCCCAAAATTCCCAACTCCTCTCCATCTAGTGTATTCAGCGGTGGGGTCATCAGGGCCTAGTGTGCAGAGCTCCCCCACCAAGTGTAGCCCCCTCCTTCACACTCTCTAGTCCAACCAGCTTTCAGTCTCCCGCTGAGTAAATATTTACCCAAAGAACGGGTTGCCCACCATAGGCCTAGAATGCGCCTAGGGAAAGGCTTTTGGCTTCTCCTCTGCCTTTGTCAGCTGTAGGCCTTACTGGTCCTGTTTTGGTTTTGGTCTTAAATTTCCCCTCCTTAGTTTTCTGATCCCCGTGTGATTTCCACGTCCAGAGATGGCAGTGACTTGGGAACCCTGACCCCATTTGACCCTTGGTCCCCCCCCCCAATTCCAACCTCCTAAACCCACAGTTGGGGCTTTACTAAATCTTAATCTCTCTTAATCTCTCTCTTTCTCCCCGTACCTCTGCCCCTCTCCTCTGCTTTCACCCTTTTTCTCTGCTCGTTCACTCGGGCTCAGCCCATGGCTAGCTACACAACGGGTGCCCTCAGGAGGGTTCAACATCAGTGCCTTCCCCTGGATCCCGCTGCCCCGCTTTTGCTCCAGCAGCGGTGGTTCCTCTTCCTCCCAGGGCTCAGGCCTCGGCATGCAGCAGGTACTTAGCGGTCCAAAGCACCCAAAGGTGATCCTTCGAGCGTTATTGACAATGTGCTAAGTCAAGAGAGCCCAGCACCTGTCTGCGTGAGGAAGGCCTGCCCTGCCGGGCGCCGAGGAGCGCAGGGCAGGGACCTCTCCTCAGCAAGACGCTGCCTGCGCGTGCCCAGCCGGCGGGCAGCAGGTAAGGATACGCGCAGCCACAAACAAGTCCAGCAGCTGAGAACCGAGAGATGGCATCGGACCTGCGCTAGAGCGCGGGAGATGTGCGGCAGCTGAATTAGTAGCAAATGAGTGGGAGTTGCGTACCACCGCACCGCCGGAGCGCTAAACCATATGGGTCTCCGGGTCACTCCGGCCTGGGACTGCAGAACTGGTTAAGCGTTCTCACATAATCCCCAGACCCCCAGCGGGGAATGGGGTCTTGTCAGCCAGTAGGCAGAACGACCTCGTATTTGCATTGCAGCCCAGAAGACTGCGAATGCTCGCTGGGCGCACGAAAGTCGGACGGAGTCGGCGCAGAGGTAGCTACTCACCGCGTGTCTGCAGACAGAGAGGTTTCTCATTCCTTAGCGCAAGCCCACGGCAAAGTCCTAAACTCCCTTCAGATACTGCAAGGTCTCCATTAATTCACACCCAGCACTAGAAAGGAGCTGCTGCTTCTAAAATCTTGGATTCCCCCAAAGCCCTCCTGGTTGTACAGTGCCAGGCAGTGCTAGACAACAGGTATAGAGGCTGGGGCTGGGGTTAGACGGGGGCGACATTTCTGTCAAGTCAAGCTTCCAGAAGATTTTTTAAAATTTGAAACAAGGACAAGTCCAAGCATTTCTAGTTGTGGGATTTTTAATGAGATCACGATGGTAAAGAGTTAAAGATGTTTGAATTCATCTTTATCTTTAAAATCCTTCACGTCTTAATAATTAAGCTTGAACGTGGAATCCCACCACAGAAGCCTGGAGGTCGGGAGATCACTGTGCCTTTCAAGAAGCTCAGGTGAGGATTAGTTTTTCCTGGATTCTTGTCACTTACCGGGAGTCCGGACCCAGTAGGGTTCTCTGTTGTAGACCAAGCCAGACACATCCCTCAGGACTATGGTAGGCTCAGGCGGAATCCTATGTGCCCAAGGACTGTCCTCACTGTCAAGTAGCGGTGTCAGTATCTACCACCCAAGCAGTACAAACTCCCACATTCACTAGAAACATCCCTCATCTTGTTTACTCTTTTGATTCAGTTTCCGCAATCCATACTCGAAATGTGAATAATTTTTGCCGCCCAGAAGCATACAGTACACTTTAGGTTAGGCTTAGAACGAACGGAAGTGAAAATGTAGAAGTAGCCAGAACAGCTGGGCCTCTGGTGGCTGAATAGAAGACGTGGGAATTACGTACATGTGCAGCCTCAATGTCCAGCTTCTTGAGACTAAGCCTCCTTCGTGCTTAAACGAAACTCCCTTCGCCGAAGCACACTGGTGGGAGAAACCTGACACTAGCGGCCCAGCAGGGCTGCGGAGCCCTGCGGGGCGCTGGCCTCTGAGCTGAATGCCCAGCACATCCACCATCGGTCCCCGCTGAGCCGTGCGCTAGCTTTCGCTGCGTGTGGTTACTTTCTCCGCACACCGCGCAGCGCGGCTACTGCCTCGAGCCTGCTCGACTAAGGGTTGACCCCACGATCCTAGACAAGCCCAATGGAGGGACGCCGCAGGAAGTCCGATTCCGGAGGGGCCTCTCTGGCCTTAATAGTGGTCCCCACTTCTAGTTTGGCAGACCCTGAACCTCTGGTCTCTCCAATGGGCCTACTTTCTCACACCTGTGGACTGAAGTGAGGTGGAATCGGCTGGTGACAAAGAACTCTCCTGACAGCACCCGGAGGCCTGCAGGTCAGGGTATTCTAAGCACCTCTCCACCCCCACCCAGGTAAACAGCGGCACTTAAATTCCCATCTAGAGTCTTAATTTGAATTCTGAGACGTTCCTCCAAAGAGGTCTTCTCAGCCCCTTCCCCCTCGAGTCAGACCAAACGCTTTCATTTGCTTGCTTATTCAGCATTTTTACTAGCTTGATTTTGCTGTCTGTTTGTGCTGCCCCTGGGAAGATGTCAAACACCCATTTTCATTGTATTTAGTCACCCAGGTGCGGAGCAAGCCTGAGAGACAGCGGAAGGAGTTGCCCGGATTGGGCTGTCGCTCACGACCCTGCTCCAATCACTACGCTGCTTGCCCTCAGGCCCGCCTCTTTGGGGGCGTGCCCCTAGTGAGTGATAGACGGAGCCGCCCGGCCCAGATCAGCCCAGCCCACGTTGCTGCTTAGATTGAAATGCAGAACTCAAGCCTCTTTCATCGGGGCACAGACTTCCTTCTACTCCTTCCTTTTGCACTCTCGCCGCCTCCTCCCGGGGAGAAGCCGAGGCCCCGGCGGCCCCGGGCAGCGACAGGCCGGTCCACTGAGGCCGTGCGAAAAGTTTCTTTCTGGGAGTGTGGAACTGGAGCCGGGTTGGTGTACTGCTCGGAGCAATGGGTGAGTGGCGGCGGGGGGGGCTGTCAGAGCGGAGAAGGGAGGGAGGGAGCGAGCGGGAGAGGGAGGGAGGGAGCTCGAGGGCGCGCGCCACCGAGCGCTCACACTCTCCTTATTGACTTTGCTCGTGTTCGTACAAGTTGTAGGAACACGCTGAGGGTCAGCGGCGCACAGCAGTTCAGCCTGAACTCTGGCTACCGGGTTGCTGTTGATGCCATTTTCTGATTTTTAAGAGGCGGGAGCTGAGGCTGCAGTGAACCCGCAGCCCTGGTAGCAAACTACTGGGGTTTGTTTCTCCTACGCGCACACACGCAAACAAAACAGGAAAAACCCTCTAGCTTCCCCTGGACTTGGTCTAACTGCGCGGCTCCTCAGGCCCTGCAGTAGGGGTGGGGTGGGGGAGGGCGGCCCGCCGGTTTAGTGGGAGCAAGGAAACCCGGAGCGCGATCAGGAATCAAGACCCGTTTCCCCGCCTGCGTCGGAGACTTTCGAATCCTCGGAGCGGCCCTGCGTCTCACCACTTCATTTGTCTGTAGTGATCGCTTGTGCCGCAGGAATGGGAGAGCAGGTCTGACCCGACCTTGGCCACTTGGGGCCGTTAGACAATGTTAGGGGACCGGATGGTTTGGGGACAGCTTCAGACGTTAGCCTGGGGCGGGTGCGTTCGCTCTGCCCCGGGACGCGCACGGAGGCCGGGTGGCAGGCTGCTGTCCCAAGCAGCGGGTGCGCGTCCCCGCGCTCCTTGTGTTCGTTTTGCAGAGCCTGCCTTTGGGGAGGTGAACCAGCTGGGAGGAGTGTTTGTAAACGGGAGGCCGCTGCCCAACGCCATCCGGCTTCGCATAGTGGAACTGGCCCAACTGGGCATCCGACCGTGTGACATCAGCCGCCAGTTAAGGGTCTCTCACGGCTGCGTCAGCAAGATCTTGGCGCGCTACAACGAGACAGGCTCGATCTTGCCAGGAGCCATCGGGGGCAGCAAGCCCCGGGTCACTACCCCCACAGTAGTGAAACACATCCGGACCTACAAGCAGAGGGACCCCGGCATCTTCGCCTGGGAGATCCGGGACCGCCTGCTGGCCGACGGCGTATGCGACAAGTACAACGTGCCCTCCGTGAGCTCCATCAGCCGCATCCTGCGCAACAAGATCGGCAACTTGGCTCAGCAGGGCCATTACGACTCCTACAAGCAGCACCAGCCGGCGCCTCAGCCAGCGCTGCCCTACAATCACATCTATTCGTACCCCAGCCCCATCACGGCGGCGGCTGCCCAGGGTGCCCCACCCAC
>NW_006159844.1:4005975-4006353 GCF_000334495.1 Tupaia belangeri chinensis | reverse complement strand
CCGGGGTGCCCGCCATCCCCGGCTCGGGGGCCATGCCGCGCACCTGGCCCTCCTCGCACTCGGTCACTGACATCCTGGGCATCCGCTCCATCACCGACCAAGGTAAGGGCTCGGGGCAGAGCCTGCCTCCGCGCCCCTCGGGGATCCCAGTATCTGCGGCCTTCGAGCCGAGCTGAACCTGCCATATGAGGTTTATTCCTTTGGAAATGTAAGGAGTCTTCCCAGGGGGTGTCCTGATCTCATTAACTTGAAGCTCCTGCCCCTCGTTTCCTTGCCACACACAGTCTCCAGCCTCATCTCAAACTACCAGACCCATAACATCCCCCTCCCATCCCCGACACATGGTTCGCATTTTCCACCCTCCCCCGCCTCTCTCTC
>NW_006159844.1:4002930-4005869 GCF_000334495.1 Tupaia belangeri chinensis | reverse complement strand
TGCCGGCAGCTTGCTTGGGGATCAGATGCCGCTGCGAGGAGTCTAGCACGCTGTGGAAATTGTAGGATTCTTCTTCTTGGATTCTGGCAATCAGGCTAAATTTGCTCAGGCAGGAAGTTCAAATGTCACCTAATTGGTTTCATTCTTATGCTTCACTTCATTTTCCTCGGAAATGGAGGTCTCAAAGTTACTACTAGTAACTTACATGTAGCTCATTCAGAGAGGAATTTTGTGCTTTCTCGCTCACAGATGATCTTTACCTTAACAGACTTCACTATATCTACCTTAGGAAGGGAAGTGACACCCACCACTGTGGTGAAGACAAAAATGTAGAGCGATTCCATGCTGTTCATTTTATTGTTCTTTTCCGTGTTTCTCTGAGCCTCCTACTTTCCTTTAGAGTCTCCTGACCCGGGGAGTGTCCCGGAATGCGAGTGGACGTCTATCTAGGTCGTGCATGTTTTTGAGCAGTGCCACCCCACTGTTCCTTTCCTTTCTCACCCCTGACCTTGCCGTGTTGAGAGCGTCTTTTCTGCGTAGTCAAACGTACTCTCCGAGCCCTCCTGCCCAGTCTTGCTTCCGCAGGAGACCCGAGTTTGTTTCCTTTTACTGCGTTGTTAAAACCAAACCAAACAAAACCAAAAATAAACAAACAAAAAAACCTCCTTAACTTCTTTCTTGTTAGAGAGAAAAAAAAATGTCAAAATGCCCTACACGCAGACAAAATCTAAATAATGTAGAGATAGCCTATCTTCTTAGTTTCTCAGTCTGAAGTTTAAAAATCACAAATGAAAAAATGAAATAGAGTGGGGGAATTAATTCCTTTAATTATTTCCCGAGTTTCAGGGTTATCACCACACTGGCACAATGATCTTTTTAATGAAAGCAGGACCCCGATTTCTCATCTTTTTGTTTTCTGACTGTGAATTTAGAAGAGCCCAGTTTTGTCCTAATTGGAGCTGGTTGCAGCTTTAGTTGGAGGGAGTATGCCCTTGATTTATAGGATAAACTGACCTCACTGACATTTAAAGGAAGCCCCTGTTCATGGGAAAGTGTGAGATCAGCAGAAATGGGGGCTCACAGGGGGATCTCAATTTCTTAAGATAACTTCAGGCATGTGCCCACCGACTGCCTTTTGTCTGGGAAGGCAGAGAGACAGGCAGTTTTAGACCAAAACAGTTTCCTGGTGCAAATGGGAACGCAATCTAATTCTTTGGAGGAGGGAGGCATAGTGAAAAGACAAAAGAAAAGAAAAGAAGAGAAAAGGAAAGAAAAAAGAAAAGAAAGAAGAGAAGAAAAGGAAAGGTTGACAGAGTTGAAAAGAAAACTTTTCTTCCCCAGGGATCTTACAGTCAGACCAAAGGTCAGTTGGAAAGGTATTGGATTAAGGAACAACTCTTCTTTGGAGATAGTGTGCTTGATTCTGGGTGCCAACTTTAAACACTAGGTTTCTGACAAATTTGTGAACACCAAATGATAATTTTTACTCCTTCAAAGCACTGCATCAGATGGAAGTGTTTAAATCCAGTTATAATGGCTTTATCAAACCACTCCTCCACCCGTAGACCCCATGGACACAAATGCATTTCTTGGAGCCTTCAAATATCCCCTCTTTAAAATTACACTGGTTTCTTTAAAATACCAATGATTCAATATGCACAACCCTGTATATTGCGGTAATCACCCCACACCATATAATTTTCTTTGTGTCTTTATGAAGAACAGAAAGGGTAACTGATGGGTTTTACTCCTTTTCTTAATGCTTAATTCCACTTTCATTTTCTTAACATTTTATTTCACATTTTTCTTGTATTAAAAAAAAAGAATGACCTCTCTCTAACCCTGCCACTGCTACTGGAGGCATTTACAGTGGTAATTGCAGTTTTTCTTTTTCAAGTCATAGGTACGTGGCCTCGCGTATTTAATGTGCTGAGATACAGCAGCAAGGGCAGTCCCCCACAAGGCAGACACCCACTCCGGTGTCGTCTGCATGTGTATTATGGGCATCATTTAGTTATTTGTTTGCAAAGGACTTTACAGCTCTTTTGTTCTGTCTTTTGACGTAAACACAAGAGACCACAGCACTGTGAACACTTTTCTGATGTCTTTGAGCACGCACACGGGCACCCTTAGGTGAGGATGCTTTTCAGTTCATCATAGTCCCAGGGCCTCCCTCCTCATCCTCACCTCTGCCATGAGGGGGTAGAGCAGAATGCATCCAACTTTAAAGGTTATTTCTCTGATTTGGAGAAATTTGGGAAAACTCTCAGATTTCTTCCACTTATTCCCTGGGGGAGCCAAAAGGGGAGGAGGGAAACTGAAGGCTGATTGAAAAAAAAAAATTAGAAGACTTGGGAGAGAACGCGGAGAGAGATCTATTCTCAAAGGAGTAAAACTTCTGCCGGGTCACCAGCTAGAAGCTGAGAAGGTCGTGGCTGGTGCTCTTGGGAGGCCTAGGGCAAATAGACGATCCGAGATCGGAGCGCTAGTGCTCTCTGATCGAGGGTTCGGGTCCCTTCTCAGGAGTGGGGCGCGCGAGTTGGGCCTCCAGCCTGACACCTTCTCCTCCTCCCCAGGAGTGAGCGACAGCTCCCCCTACCACAGCCCCAAGGTGGAGGAGTGGAGCAGCCTGGGCCGCAACAACTTTCCTGCCACCGCCCCGCATGCGGTGAACGGGCTGGAGAAGGGAACCTTGGAGCAGGAAGCCAAGTACGGTCAGGTGAGGAGGCGAGGGCCCAGCCAGGTGGGCCGCGTGGCGACGGGGGTTAGGTCCTTTTCTGAGCCTCGACGGAGGGAAGCCCGGGCTGGCGACCCTTTGCTGCCACTTGTCGGATTCCACGTTGATTGGGGAGGAACAGAGGCCCGGGCCTTCCTGGGCGGAGTTGAGGTTTCGTCCCCCGCCGGGAGGCTGCCGCGCGGTCTGAGGCGCTCCGGGGCAC
>NW_006159844.1:3976244-4002370 GCF_000334495.1 Tupaia belangeri chinensis | reverse complement strand
GGCGGAGTGGAGGTTCCGCCCCCCGCCGGGAGGCTGCCGCGCGCTCTGAGGCGCTCGGGGTCTCCGGCGGCGGCTCTCGGGGCGCAGCACTTGGAAGAGCCTCCAGGTCTGTTTGGCCCCTGGAGGTGCCCGGAGGCCGCGCCTGAACCCTTCAGTGTGTTCGCATCCGGCTGGCGTTGACCAAAGAAGGCGCTTCTCCATGCTGAGCCGAGCGGCCGGGTTCCCGGGGCAGCGCGGGCCCCCACGGCCTCCACGCCCGCCAAATGCGCGCCCGAGGTCGCGGCCCCGCGGGATGGCGAACGCGGGGTCCGTGGTCGGACATTTCTCCCACTGTGGCTCTCGGAAACAAATGAGCGGGGCTCCTCCTGCGAGAGTGGAAAGAGGGGCAACCAGATAAATGGTAATAAAGTTACCATTTCCCGATTAAAGGTCACATCGTAATCTCCCAAGGGAGGTTAGTGAGAAAACCTCAAATTATACGGACTGGCTGTGGACCGTTTAATTTTTCTTTTCCTCCGTTCCTCCCCCAACTCTCCAAAAGAATACTTAAAACACTCGTGATTTTTTTTTTCCCTGAGAAAAGCTAAGCAACCACAACAAACGCTCAAGAGTTTTGGGTCTAAATTCATCAGCACATTGGAGTCAAGAGTTCAAAACTCCACAAAAACTGAACCTTAAACCAGCGTAAGGGTTTTCCTGAGCGGACCTGGGAAGGTCTGCAAATGTCTTAGTCCCAGACTTCAATGCCAAAGTCTCAGAAATACTAAGTTTTCGTTTTCTTATTTTGAAGCCTTTAAAACGTTTAATGTTTTCTTTGTCAAAATCAGATTTTAAAATTAAATGGAAGTGGTCACTCCTATGCACTTGGAAAAAAGAGTCTTAGTCCTTATTTTCCCTAATAAGTCCCATTTCGACTTCTTCCCTCTCTGATTTGGTCGAAGCAGGACCGGAATACGTGTTAGTAGCTCTCCCAGGCAACTATTACCGAGAATACTGAAGCAGCAAGGAAAGAGGTTCCTTTCCCTGGTCTATCTCTACTGCAAAGAATGCCAGTGAGAAATTATAAGGAAGTTTGCCATTTTCTTTTACAATAAAAGGGTGTACCCATAATTTACAAAGAAGAGCAGTATGTACAATGGTTAGAACTTTGATCTTCTGAAACTACCATTTTCTAAGCAAATTATTTCATTTTTTAAGAACCCTTATTTTTTCGATGTTTAAAATGAAGGAATAATGGTCCCACTCTCAAGAGAGATTATGAGGATTTAATGAAATAATGCAACCATATGGCACATAGTAAGCATTCATTAAATATTACCTGTGGTTATAAATGGCGGTTACAGATTGCCTTGTAAAAACAAGCAATATATACCAGAATATAGTTTGTCAGAAAGTCCATGGTCAAAAAGTGTCAAGGTATTTTGCTACAAACAATAGAAGGAGTGGATATAAAACAACCACTGTAGTAGCAAGCATTTAATAGATGCTCAGTGCTTTCGATGAGATCATCATTGCTTGGAAGAACATCATAACATCATGAAGCACAGAGTTAAAAAAATAATCTCAATTCCCACATATAGTTGATGAACACTATATATAAAGCTGTCTCATTATCCAAAAAAACCCTTTATAGTTACTTTTATTTTTACTTCCTTGAATCACAGATCTAGCATTTAAATTCACTTGGAGATGGTTCATTTATAATACACTTCAACCCTAAAGGGACAAACTATGTAAAATCAAAATTTTAAACATGGTTTTGAATTATCTTGCAGATTTAAAATTGATTACATTTTATACACTGAATATTAAATCATTAAATTATCAGATTTACAGAAGCAAGAAATTTAAAGAAGTAACCAAATAAATATTATGCTCTAAATACTTGTAAGAACAAGATATGTATATCTGATATATAATTTTTAACAGCATACCTATCACATTTACATTTGGAAAGTTCTTAATTAGCAAATGCTAATCATGTGCATTGCCATACAGTTAGACCATTTCAATGATGTGAAATTTTAAAATCTGAAAAGTTTCTAGGCAAAATGCAAGGTAGTGGCTATTCAATAATATGATGATTATGGAAATAATGCTGCATTCTGATGATGTACTATGTGGGCACATAAAAACTTAGGCTTGGGGCGGGCAGGTGGTGTGGTGATCAAGAGTGCTGGACTCCCGCATGGCCCACAGTGGTTGAGTCCCAGACCTGGTGGCTTGCTTTCTCACTTTCTCTCTTTCTCTCTCTCTCAGTCCCTTTTGGTCAAAATTTTTAAAAATAAAAAAAATTAAATAAAAAAGTAATTCTTAAAAAAAAATTGGCGGGGGGACCAGCAGTTAGCGTAATGGCTAAGTTGCTGGACTCCCATGTAGCATCCCGGACCCGGTGGCTTAAAACTCACGCCAGGCGCATGTGCGTGCGTGCCCAATATCCCGAGAAGAGAAAGGAGAAGGGATTGTGGTGTGGCCATTCCCCCTGGGAGGGTGATTTCTCGCTTTCTGTCTCTCTGTCTGTCTGGCGAGCGCACGCGCCCTATAGCAAAAACCTCTCCCCCAAAAAAGAAAACCTGGCGGGGTCATTTTCTGAGCAATTTTGGACTTTAGACATTGATTTCATTAAGGGTACAATTACATATTAATACTTGCCCATAAACATGTGGATGTAAAGTATGTTCCATGTATACATGTATTTTTCTTTCTAATACTCAATGGGCAATTTTATTTTTAAAAGTTACTTTTCAAAAATGTTTTTGGCATAATTTTGACCAAAATGTAAGCTCAGGTGTATTCATCCCCTGCCCCTGCCATCTTAATAAGAACAAAGCTTGGAAATTTTTCCTCAAGGGAAAAAAAAATGCTAAAAATTTCTTGACCATAATACTTCCAGGGCATTTATGGTTGTTATTAAATAGTACGGTATTATATGATATCGGTTTCATTTTCCCCAGAAGACACCTGTAAAATTACCAAAGGGATGAAATAGCAACTGATTATAGATACCGTTGATTATCATAATCTGGACTTTCTATTTTTAGACCAACTACATAAATGTCCAATTCCTGCTAATTAGAACTCTATGTACATTTCAGCTATACAGACACCTATCTTTTGTATTTGAAAAATTAGTTTAGAATATTCAAACTTGAATTATACATTACCGTTACACTACGATGGATATTTTATGGTGTCAATCTCTGAAGATAAAATCATATTTATCTACTTTAGTTTTTTTCACTCTCAGTGTTGGGCTAGCAATCCTTAATCTCATCACTTTTTGAATGACAGTGCTCTCTGGTTTGTAATGGCTGGCTCTCTGCTGTTGAAAGCATAAAAATCTATATTGAATACAATCAAATGGCAAGAATAAACAGAAAGCATGTAGATTGGAATATATCTGCCCTTTTATGAGGTGCTTAATTAATACCTTACTTTATTAGAAGAATTCATCATTAATTGTATAGATTTTGAAAACTTTTCTACAAATCAACATACTTTCTCAGAATAGAATATGTTGAATATATTGTACTCTAGTTAAATCAATGCATATGTTAACTTGGACAGCATGTTAGTATGTTAGTTACAAATCTGAGATACCAGAGCAGAGAATAGTCTATAAATATTTGAACTTAAAGTTCAGAATTATACTTGCAAAAATAGCTAAAATAACAATTTGAAATTCTTTTGATGACTCATTTATGCATTGTACTTGAAATAAAAATAGTATTTCAGAATTCTGTGTAATTTTCTAGTGCATTATTTTAAAAACTAACTGGACGTACTGTTATCATGAAGTAATAAATGAAGGTGCACTGAATTTTTCTTTAATTGAAATAAACTTAATTTTTAAAAATAATTTATAATTTTATAGAAAATGAAGTCTTAGGCAAATGCCTATAGGGTCTTTACAATTCATATTATGTATTATGAAAGTCATTCTTTGACCTCATTAAGTTTCAGCCATTAGTATTTTAAAGAAAAAAATGATTATGTATCAGTAACATGTGTCATATGACATATTTTAAAAGATAGTTAAAAATTTTAAGACTATCTCAGCTTTGATAACACTTTCAAAACTTGTAACATTAAAAAAAAACCTTAAATAGTGGCTTTCCATTACCTAGAGACATTTAGATCTACAATGTGATAACTAAGCATAATTAAAATCTCTTTGCATGGATGTTGAAACCATATTTATAACTGTCATTTTATTTTATCAGATTTGTTTTACTAAGTCATTGTGTAATGAGTTAAGATGGGAAGAATGGTGATCAGAAAAACAATTTTACCAAAAAAGAGAACATTTTATTTTCAAATCCAAACTTTTTTCTTGTTAGTGATATCAGGGTTGAAATTCTGGGTGAAGCAAATCTTTATTTGTGGCTAAGTGTACTTTCTCGTAAGGCCGAGGTAAACTTAGGTTATCACAAGGAAAGGACCAGGTGGGACTGAGTGGATGGTGGATTTTGCGTAGAGGTGGCACTATTATTTGCATTTTCTTCAAGAGAGAAAATTTTAAGTAGACAATTCCCAGAATTTGAAGAATAGCCTATAACTTCTAATTGCCAGACAGTTGTCATACTAGTTTTGTTTGGTTTTATTTTGTTTGTGTGGTCACAGTGTTTGTGTGCTAATAAATTTCCATTTTCTTGGGAGGGGGAAGGAATCAATGGAAAACCATAAATCAAATAATGAAATGGCTCAGTTAGAACTTTTATTTACTTTTGCAACAGCTTTATTTATGTTACTTACTTAAAGTGTACTGCTTGTTCCATGAAAAGAAGTGCCTAGCTTTTGGTTTTGTTTTTAAAGCGAGAGTATCACACCTCCTGCTTTCACAAACCTGTGCTATCTTAAGTACACAGAGGGTCGTGAGACACTGATGATGTGTCCTGCGTGGTGGGGCTACAAGATGATTAAGGCAAGTCCCTGTCCTCAAGCAGTTTACAGTCTCGCCCTCTAGCAATACTGTTTCTTAACATATTCACCAAAGTTCTTTTTAAAAAGCTGGCAAATCTACATTTCTAATATAGAAATGAACAAGTGAAATGAAAATTCACACTTTCACTCTTCCTGTGATTGCCTTAACTAGAAGTGCCTTACATCCTCTATATTCTTCTAGACTATTTCCTTTAATGTCTGTGCGATGAAATCTAATTCTATTCCTAAAAATATTCAATACGCAGGTAACGTACTTTTCCCAGGGTATGCAGTTTGGTTTACATAGCATTAGTAAATTTCATTCTCAAAATTAAGTGGAAGATAGTTTGCTATAGAAAGGCCCCTTGCACAGTTCTTTCAGAGGAATGAATAATCACAGCTTTCATGGAAGATCCACGTGAAAAAGGAGTTGATGGCTTGAAGTCTTATTTATGGAATCTTTAGGTAAAGTCATTTTCAAAAATGAGATTTCCATTACATGCCCATTGCTGGGGTTTCATTTGGAAAATTTGTTTACTCTTCCCTGGGGATTCCATATGTTGGTTGATTTATAAATCATACTTACAATCCAATTAAATAGAGTAATTTAACATGTTTGCTCCCACTATATTTATGGTGTACATTTGGTAGTCTCTACTCAGCCTAACTAGCTTTTCAGATTAATTACATGCCCTTCACTGAAAACATTAAACAGATTTGGGAAGTTTAAGTCATGTACTCTTTTACAGGAAAGAATAAACAAACATCAATGCTACCTGTAGTTGTTTTCCTTTGCAGTGGAAAATTTTAGTTTTTCAGCGATTGCTTCATAAATAACAATTACTTTACCCAGTAGAGATTTATATCTTTTACTAATGTCATGTTTCAAAATTAATAGTGAGAAAATTGGTGTGTTTATTGAATCACTAGAATGAATGATGAGTGAGGGTCTAGGAGGCAGGTACATTTTAAAGCATGTTTGTTCTCTCATCTTACTCCTTTTTTTCTAATTTTCCTAAATCTGAGCTTTAAGTACGTTTGTCTTATGTGTGAAAGTAAGTTCAAATAAGAAATTCCTCTTACCGCAGTTTAGGTCATAAATTAAACTGATGAAAAGTTAAGAACTATTTTTATATGTTTAAGGCTAAAGATTTCTATCTTTTATTTCAATAAACAGCCTTCCTTTCCCTTTGCCTTTATCTTTTTTCTTTTCTTTTCTTTTTTTATTTTTTTTAATTTGCAAGAGGGCTCATGTGTTTGCCAGAGACAAAGAGAGGGAGAGAGAATGTGAGAAAGCACCCCTCGTGGGCGATGGTCACACTGTAACCCCCTCTCTTCAATTTCTCCCTCCTTTTGGGATTTTGGGCATGCAGGCAAGCATGCACGTACGTCCAGCATATTTCTCAAGCAGCCGAATCCAGGACTCGAACTGCGCAGTTGGCCAGGTGAGATCTAACTTCTGTAAGCACAATGCCAAGGGCTGACCCCCTCTTGCCTTTTTCTACAGGTTGAAGTCAACTCTTTCATAGCTTTTTCTGCTCTTTCTTTCTGCAACACAGAAAGAATCACATTGCTAAATCAATTCTAAATAAATGTTGCAGATTCTAGAGAATTTTGAAATATTTAGTACTACTCAGCATAGTAACATAGAGCGCATTTGGTGTGTAAAGGTTGAGAGATTGGACAACTAAGGAAAAACTTGGTAGTATACTTTTACACATGTGAAGGTAATATAGGCCTAAATTCAATATTCTGCCTCCCTGCACATTCCAGGAACATCATCTAAGATGAGAGCGTATCGAAAATGGTTTCTGAGGGCCATATTCAAGGATGAACATTTCTGGTCAAAAAAAAAGTGGGTCCATGTAAGGGAACTGTAGACATTGCAACAGAACAGTGGAGGCCCCTAAATAAAGGGCCAGCAGTTCCAAGGGCAAGAGTGCAAGGAGAGGAACAGGAAGATGACAAAACAAGAATTTCAGAGAGAACTATAATTTTGGATTATGGCTAAAATACAAAGAAAAAAGAATGGGTAGGGAAAATTTAGCTGTGATGAAAAATAGTATTCACCTTTTTTCAATCCAGTCATGCAGCCTTTGAAAAATGAAAAATCATTGTACATTATAAAGACGTACAATGATTAAATGAAAATAAGAAATCATTAAAAAAAGACTCATCAAAAGATACTTTTGCTAACTAGAACAATGTTTCTGTCAGGTGTAATATTAAATCTCGGGGCAGCATATGGCATAGTAGTTATGTCGCTGGACTCCCACACAACTGACCATGGTTTGAGTCCCAGACCTAGTGGCTTGAAACTCACACTGGGTTCATGTGTGTGTATGTCCAGGGTCTGGGGAGGAGAATGGAGAAGAAAGGATTGTGGTGTAGCTATGCCCCCTAGAAAGTGACTTCTTACTTTCCCTCTCACTCCTCCCACCCTGGGGACTGCACAGTTCCTAAGGCAAAAAGCCTCTAAGAAAAAAAATTAAATCTTTTAATCTTATGTACTTATAAAATACTGAGCAAAATTTATTATTTAATATCTTATTTAAAAATGATTTCAATCTTAAAATTCTTATTTTATTATTTTTCATGCACCTTGATAGCAATAGTATAGAATATTAATTTTAGGACGAAAAAGGCTGAATACAGATGTGAACACCTTTCCATACTGAACTGGAAGGATTCCTTTCTAAGCTAGCGTCCTGCCAGGTTACTGGGGAAAATGCTCAGAACTATAATCTTTGCAATGCAAATTTTTTCTTCAACTTGGTAGTTATCTTAATACTGTCTTCTGAAAGTCTTAAAATGTGTCTCCTTTGAGACATAATTAGCCAGTCTCAGAAAGAGGAAAAAGGGATTTTTTTTTTAGAAGAAACAGGTGAGAATTTACAATGAGAATTGGGTTCTAGACAAGGAAAAACTCTTTTACCAGATGTTATCTCAAAAACTTAGTTAGAGACTAAGTTGCCTTTTAAAAAATTGTATTTATGATTGATATTGTTATTATTTTTAATTTACCAGAAAGAGAAAAAGAGAGAGAGGGAAAGTGAGAAAGCAAGCCGCCAGGTCTGGGATTCAAACCGCAGTGGGCCATGTGGGAGTCCAGCGCCCCAACCACTGTGCCACCTGATGGCCCAAGTTACATTTTTTAACTCTCCAGGAAAAGCAGCATGATGTGTATGTAGGATCTTGCATCAAACAGGAGTGATACTTCTTTTAACACATGACCATTGACTAGTCAATTGGCCTAGGGTAAATAATCAAATCCCTTTATTTATATCTATGTATATAAAATGAGGATACAATATTATTATTATTCAACAACAGTTTAAGGTAGTTTCTTTCTTAGAAAATACATCATTTTTGAGACCTCTGAAGTACATTTTTATTTGCAATTGAACACTGTGTTTTATTTATGATACATTGCCATATAATTATGATAAACCCAATTGCTCATAATGAGCTGAAGTTCATTAGTCCTCTTTAGCTGCCTTTCTCCTTTCCCATCTTTCAAACAACAGACACTGGCAAACAGAAGAACATGAGGTATGAATTTTTACAGACTAAAAATACAAGGTTAACCCCTCTAATTTTTCTATTTTGACAGAAATCCATAAGCAATGTTAAATCACACCCATGTATATATGGATATCTATGTACATGAAGAAATATCTATGTACATTAAGAAATAGTTTTTGAGACTTCTGACTGTTGCATTCTTAAAGACATGGGAGCGAAAGCAAGCCGCCAGGTCTGGGATTCAAACCGCAGTGGGCCATGTGGGAGTCCAGCGCCCCAACCACTGTGCCACCTGATGGCCCAAGTTACATTTTTTAACTCTCCAGGAAAAGCAGCATGATGTGTATGTAGGATCTTGCATCAAACAGGAGTGATACTTCTTTTAACACATGACCATTGACTAGTCAATTGGCCTAGGGTAAATAATCAAATCCCTTTATTTATATCTATGTATATAAAATGAGGATACAATATTATTATTATTCAACAACAGTTTAAGGTAGTTTCTTTCTTAGAAAATACATCATTTTTGAGACCTCTGAAGTACATTTTTATTTGCAATTGAACACTGTGTTTTATTTATGATACATTGCCATATAATTATGATAAACCCAATTGCTCATAATGAGCTGAAGTTCATTAGTCCTCTTTAGCTGCCTTTCTCCTTTCCCATCTTTCAAACAACAGACACTGGCAAACAGAAGAACATGAGGTATGAATTTTTACAGACTAAAAATACAAGGTTAACCCCTCTAATTTTTCTATTTTGACAGAAATCCATAAGCAATGTTAAATCACACCCATGTATATATGGATATCTATGTACATGAAGAAATATCTATGTACATTAAGAAATAGTTTTTGAGACTTCTGACTGTTGCATTCTTAAAGACATGGGAGCAAAAATAACAACCAAATGAGCTAAATTAGAAAACAATTTTTTTTTTTTTTAAGATTTTTGCCATAGGGCATGTGGACTTGCCAGAGAGAGATAAAGAGAAAAGGAAAGCAAGAAATCGCCCCCTGGGGGGATGGCCATGCTATAATCCTTTCTATTCTATTCTCCTCTTAGGATTTTGGACACATATGCACACACATCTGTGTGTTTTCAAGTCACTGGGTCCAGGATTCAAGTCATGCACTTGGCTATGTGGGATCCAGGACCTTAACCACCATGCTATCTGCTGGCCCAAAGACAATTTTTATGTTTCAATTGAATTGGGAAAAGTATCTAACATTTATCTTAACTCTAAGGATTAAATTTTTTTTTTCCTAATAGTATTCTACTATTTACATTATATTTTCTAGTATTTTACATTATATATTTCACTAGGAAATAGTTTGATATGTTAGTTCATTCATGTCACTACCAGGAAATAGAATTTACTCTTTATTTCTGTATAGTATAGAAATTGAAGGGAAAAAAAAGCTACTTGAAAAGGATACCAAATGTTCATGCCAGAATCAGAATTAGAAATTAGGGAGGTTTGGGGTTGTTAATAGCAACGATACCAACAATAATTCACCGGATGCCAAGAGAGCTCTGGTTTCTAGGCAGGCTTGTTTTCCAGTGCTGCTGCATCTTGTTTGCAAACAAAGATTTTACATCTAAATGCAGTTCAAGAGATTTATTCATATGCTTTTTAATAATTCATATCACAGGGCCCCAAAGCCTTGCAAATGAATTTCTCAATTTCAAAACCATGCATAAGAAGTTCTTTTATATTTGGATAGACATTCTCCTTTCTGATAAAATATAAAAACTCACTAAAAAACTCTTGCAAGATCAACTGTCTGATTTTGCATGTCCTTTATATGACAGGCATTCTCAACTTGATGTCTTAAAATATGAATCAGGTGTTATTTAACAAAGGTCATGCTGATTTCGAGTTTTTAATGTGAAGCCTACATTCTACCCTTCTGTACTGGAAATGAAAGTTACACCAACCAGACCCATCACAAATGCTTCAAGAAAAGAACCAAATAAAACCCAAGCACTGGACATGTCGACCAAGGCAGTGTGGGTAGCTGAACATATCCTCAGAGTATTTGGTCACCGTTAGTTCTTTCCTTTCCATGCATCTCCTTCCTATACTTCCAAAGAGCAAGAACAAATATTCGTACAGTGAGTGTTCTGGTTGTAGCGCCCTCAAACCTTTTGTGGAAAGGATAATACCTTGCCTTTTGGCAGTATGTTTGTTTAAGTAGCAAGACTGACTGCCTTTAGAATAGAATGAAGGTCGAATCTTAAAAACAAAACATAACAAAACAAAAAAACAGAACCTTTTCCAGAATTGCTTTCTGCTTCTTATAAGAACGTGTTCTTGATTGCTATAATGTGATTCTTTTCTACCTCTCTTTTCCCACTCCTCTCAGGCACCAAATGGTCTCCCAGCTGTGAGCAGTTTTGTGTCAGCATCCAGCATGGCTCCTTACCCTACCCCGGCCCAAGTGTCGCCTTACATGACCTACAGTGCTGCGCCTTCTGGTTATGTCGCTGGACACGGGTGGCAACATGCCAGCGGCACCCCGCTGTCCCCCCACAACTGTGACATTCCCGCGTCGCTGGCGTTCAAGGGAATGCAGGCCGCCAGAGAAGGTAGTCATTCTGTCACGGCTTCCGCACTCTGATGGGAAATTCCGTCTCCAGCAGCTTCCCCAGGTCTCCCCCACTCAGTGCAACCTCCCCCTCCTCTCAAGTCTCACAACTCAGCTCTCCTGCCCGCCAACCCTCCTGCCTCAAGAGCTGGCTTTATAGACTCACCTCCTTTGTGCTGATGACACTTAAATATTTCTTGCCATAACCTCTCTCACGCAGAAAGCCCGACATGACTTTAGGATTTAAAAACAAAAGCGACGGTAAGGATTGAATGAGGCACTTGTGTTGCCCACACACTGTTTTAACATAGTGAAGAAATCTACACCCCTCAAAGGGCTTAAGGAACTTTTAAAACTAGTTTTGGTAAAACCACACGTGTATATTTATTCTAAATCAACCTGAACTTTTGAAATGTGCAATTGTTGAGATTTTGCAAAATCAATAAAGGAAAATGCATATAGAAAAAAGTTATGTTATACCTTTTAATCAAATAAGGTAACCAAGTAAGCCTTAATTCCTCATTAGAAAACCAATCAGTAATTGACTTGAACAATGCTTTGTTTATTTTTAAGAGATGACTTATTTTGTTGAAAAATATATTTAGAACCCAAGCAATATCTGAATTTAGCTCCTCCTGGTGTTTTGACTTGGTTCCAAATATAATGTTTATATTTTCTATTAGTTTGTAAATATGAACTCTGGTGCATTTGTGTCTTCATTCCACAAGACATGCCCCTTCTGCTGCCCCAGCCCCCTACATTCTTTTCTTTCTCTTTTGCAAAGGTGACTTTCTGGCAACTTCTTTGTCTCTGTTTGGTGGCGGGGTGCTCGGGCTCCTGGACCTGGATTTGCCCCCAGTTTTTGTGTGTGCAGTGAAGGCTTCACCATCTTATGAAGGACACATTCTTTCTACAGCAGAGGACTCCAAAAACAGATAAAACAAGCCAGTCTCCCATTTTGTTTCCTAATCAAACAACACACATGCCAAGCATATAAAGACAAGAGGGTGGAAAAGAACAAGAAAACTCCAAAGGAAGTCACTTAGAAACTCAAGTTTAATGTGAAATGTTTTGCAAAGACACTTAAAATGAACTTTATGTTAAGAAAACCACTGTGAAACTAAATTGTACTGTTATTGTTGGCTTACCTGTGTGTTATGCAATCTCAGCCCAAAATTATGTTGTAATTTAAAAAAAAAAAAAAAAAAAAAAAAAAAAAAAAAAAAAAAAAAAAAAAAAAAAAAACGGAAAATTCTGCTCTAATGAATGTAACAATGGCTTGCTGTGAAGTTTACATTGTTGTACAGATGCATGTTTCACGTTTAGGTAAACTGGTGGCGGTATTAGAAATACACATGCTATTTAATTTTAACAAATTCCTTTTTTTCATTTCTGGAGTTATAGGACACAGTTTAACTGATAAACCCTTCTAGACCAATTTATTTTCCACTTTAATGTTACTAATAGAGTTGTGGGGTATATGTGTGTGAACGTGTGATTTTGTGTTATATTTTAAAACAATTGATTTTCTGGGGCAAAATTCTATGGTTTTTATCCCTTCTGGTTAGGAAGTTCTTCCTGCTTGGTGATATAGGCTTAGAAATATGTTTTTAGAACATTGCTACAATTCATCTATGGGAAAATTAATATATTGTAGGGGATTTTGGTATCGATTCTGTGCAATAACTGAAAGGGCACCTCATTAGAGATGGATGTTAAAGACGCATTCATTAGGTGATTTTGAGTTCTTCCTATCTGTGCTATGCACAGCCTACATGGCAATCCAGTTCCACCACGTTGGTTTCATGGCTTCATTTAAAATTCAGATGGCTAGATTAGCTAGGTTTTCAAATCACTAGGAAGTAAACAGTAAGCAGATTTCTGACACACAAGTTATGTTCAAGAAACTGCTTTTTTCAAGCAGCAGATATCTTCTAGAGAGCTTTGAACTGCATTTATTTCTAAAGCAACCAAAATTCATTGCTACAAACAGAGGATTACACTTTAGGCGAAGAATAAGCAGAAAGAGCAGATGAACTCTCAGGGCCATAGTCTTCCTTTGATCTTATAAAACTCCCATTGACATCTGGAGTTCCCAGTCTGGTGAAAAAATAGACTATAAACCAAATGGAACAAAGATCTAATCCAATATTTTTGTGGAGACTTTAAAACCGTACCGTACAGGAACTCTCCGACCATCCAGAGAAACTGACGTAAGGCACAGAATTACTCTTGATCAAACGTTTTTAAGGTGGTTGGTTGTTAAGGGGTTTTGAAAAATATCAATTATATGGAAACACAACTAAATGTTATTTTATCTAAATTAAGAAATCTCTTGTTATCGTGCAATTTCTAATTTTTCTGGTTCTTGTATTTTAAAAAAATTGAATATTAATGATATCAAAATTCCCTTTTCTTTCTTCCTCCTAGGCCTTGTCTTTAAAACAGTGAATTCACATGGAGGAAGTTTAAAAAGACAACAGAAACCCAAATATAATTTGCTATTCAAAGGAAATTGTGATATAAAGCCACTTTAAAAAATACGACAAAGCAAGCAAGACAGGCTATGGGATTGGGACTGTTTGATTTTTAAACATTATTGGTTAATGTTAACGTATTTCCTTTGTTTCTTAAAGGGTGAAAGTGTTGTTTTTAAACTGACAAATGCACTCTTCCGAAATCCTGTGCCGTTTCATCCCCATGGAAGGTTGAAGTTCAATTTCATGGTTTTGATGCAGACAGTACTCTCCGTACTCTCTTACACAGGCTCAAGAGTATTACCTGCAAGGAGAGAACGCAGTTGTGCAACAGATACACAGTCTTATTTCTCTCTCTCTCTCTCTCTCTCTCTTTTTTTCCTGTTTTTAATGACCCTCTTATTGAATATTGGGCTGGAATATAAATTAAGAAAACACGTTGGAAAAGATGTACAACAGAAGGCTATGTATGTATATACAGTATGTCAAAAAGCCTTTTATTTTTATACTTCAAATGCTCTAAATTAATAAAAAGTAATAATTATCATGATATCTTTTACTTTTTATTTTCAAAATACATAAGTGAACTAGCCCCACAGTGGAAATATCCCATGGTAGTAATTAAGAACAGGTGTCATTTAGAAAGTGCAGATATTTTTGTTGGCTTTCACTACTGAAGTAGCATCATTTCAGGATGCAGATCTAAAACCAAGTTTGCTCCTATCAAGGCCACGGAGATACTTTTTAGAGTGCATGTTAGTACAGGAATCTTTGGAAACGCTAAGAATATACTTCTATTTTGAAGCATTTTTTTTCCCTTTGTCATACATACTTCAATACTTCAGACTTCAGACCTGAAACTGTCATTTAAAACTAAAAACCTGGAAATGAACTTTTACTCTTTGCATTCTTCTTAAGAATGGCACCAGTAAATGTTCTGAATAAAGATATTAGAATGCAAACAGAGACAGAACGAAAAAGTCCAAGGAGTGCTTCCTATTTGTGATTTAACATAAAAATATTTCAGCAATAAAATTGTCTGCAAAGAGAACTATGTGAAGGAAAGTATTTAAATAATTTGATGTCTTCTATTAGGGTAAAAGTCTTTGGATATCATGATTTAACAATACCTGTTTATAGCACAATAATTAAGTGTAATGTAAATAAAAAAGTATAAAAATAACAAAATTGGGAAAAAAAGAAATGGTGATGACATATGACATTAAAAAAATACCTGCTTTAAACAACAGTGTGAAATATAAAACAGATTTTGGAGAATAAAACTGAGATGTGTACAACTGAAAAAAAACCAGATTTACATTTTAACATAGTACTCATAAAAAATTAAACATCTTAAAAGGCCATTTTGCTGTACTTTAAAAACATTTTCCTTATGCCTTTTAAATATTATTTATGGAATAATTTAATTTCTTTTAAAAATTATTTAAAGTTTGGCTTAACTACTTTTTAAACCCTGTCTTTTTTTTTTTAATAATTCTCTTTTTTAAAAGAACTATTTTTATTTAACTTTATTTATTTATTTTAGTTTGACCAGAGAGTGAGAGGGGAAGAGAGAGAGAGAGGTGAGAAAGCAAGCCCAGATCTGGGACTCAAACCGTGGTCAGCCATGTGGGAGTCCAGCACCCTCAACCACCATACCACCTGCCAACCATCTTTGAATAATTCTTAAGGAACTGGCTACAGAATGATTTATGATCAAGAATCCAAGCACTTCTAGACCTTATAGAAAAATAGTTATCAGTACAATAAATTTTTATTGTGAAGCAGTATAAGGGGAACATAGTTGACACATTTTAAAATTTCTTTTATGAAATATTCTGATTCCTATGCTATTTTCATTGCTTTATACTATTTTTCTTCTCATGGTTTTATGTATATGGCCAAAACTATCATCTCAAGTCATCTGAAGATAATTTTTAAAGCACTAAAGTCGGTTTTGTTCTAGTACAAGTTATTTTCCTCTTTCTACCCTATCCCTAGCTTAGCTGATCAATACCCACTCTTCATGGCACTCCTAGTAAAATCTGTCATCCTAAGGGGGAAAAACCCTTCTTGGGCAATCACCAGTTCTCCTGAAGCCATGAATAGGTGTATTCATAAACCAGCAGCATCACCGCACCACCTAGAAAAGAAAAGAGCTGGGCTTTACGGCAAACTCTGTGAAATAGTGTGCTTTTCTCCACTGGCCTTCCGATTCCATGCTGTTCCGCACAGCCTATCAGGCAGGGGCTGTTCAGAATCATGTTTTCAGACTCCAATACAAAGACATAAAACTATTGTGGAACATTTTAGAGCAAAATCAAGACCATCTTGAGTCTCCAAATACATTTTTTCCCCATGAGTTTCTTCAACTTTCATCATTTCACATCAGATTCTTTTTCAGGCACTTTCAAATTTTAAAAAGTAAATAAATATAGACATATTTAGTCATGTAAGGGCATGTGGCTTTCTTGCAAACAGAAACCTCCAGATTCTTCATACGTAGGCAAAGAATCTATCTTTTTCAGTCCATAATTAGCATTGTGTTAGTTGCATTCAAGAAGCAGAACTCTAAGATGGTGTTTGATGGATGAGTCTAGTTTTCTCTTACAGCTTTCGTGCTGGCTTGCAATGTGAAAGATAGCTTCTGAATATTTTCCAAGTAAGTATTAAAAAACATAACAAAAGGAGGTTGAAAGCTCACCTTCACCCCCTTTATCTGCTTCAGATGTGTATGGATTTGAACTTGAAAATCTAGTAGTAGGAGTCGGATGGCGTGAGACCATTGTTTGTCATGGAAGAGTTATATAATTGGCCACAAAGAGGCTTGTATGTAATACGAACGGGAATGTAATATGTAACAGGAATATGGTACAGAAAAGCAGGCACTGAGGCTGCTGAGTACCTAAACACTGAAGGAAACATGTGTACAAAGGTCATTTGGTGTCCTGTTAGGTCATAAGGAAAGTCATGACATATTTTTCTATGCAAAAACGCATCATACATTTCCAGACAATCCAGTATTTGATGCAATAAAGAGCATGTGTTCCATGCCATTTAGGATTGTCTCTATTCATCTTTCTATGTTTGTGTGAAAAATATTACAAAATCAAAATGTGGGCAAGTGTCTTGAGCACAGCATAGAGGAGGCTTGGTTGTATGACTAGGAGACTAATGTCTAATGGAAAGAAATAGAACTTGGTTTGGATTTTAGTTATTGAGTACACATTGCCATATGCCTTAAAAAAAAAAAAAAAGACAAAAGAGGGGCCAGCAGGTGGCGTGGTGGTTAAAGACGCTGGATTCCCACATGGTTGACCACAGTTCAAGTCCTGGACCTGGTGGCTTGCTTTCTCCCTTTCCCTTTCTCTGCCTGACTCTCTTTAGTCAAATTAAAAAAAAAAAAAATACTAACAAATGGAATTAAATAAATAGATACATGGTTCTTTAAAGAAAAATAAAAACCAACAAAACCTATAAGCTGCATGTTTCTATAACTATATACCAAAGATAATTACCTGCTTGTAATTTTCATTTCTAACCAATGAAGATACTACTTTAGTCCCCTTTCCTCTGCTGCAGCCCTTTTGGAACTCTGGCAAACAAAAAGTGGTGCTCAAAGCACTATCAATATGTGTTAAATGCTAGTTATTCTTAGTACTGTTCACAATATAAGGCATGAATATGTAAAATATGGTTGTTTTTCAGCCTCATGATATTTGAAGTTCAAAGCATAGACTTCAAATTTTTTTTTTTGTGAGCGATACCCGATTGTTGGCCTCATAGAGCTACTAAGGCTCTAAAAATAAGATGGATGCTTCTTCAGAATGAGGGATGAAAATTTCAGGTTTATCTTCCTTTTCCTTTTACTCTCTCTCGCTCTTTTAAATCTTACCCTTCACCAAAAACTCTTATTACCTTTCTCTTTTCTTTCCTTTGAAGTTGCTGGGACTTGTACATTTGGAATGAAGTGGAGGCCAGGTTCTTAAATGAGGTTTCTAGTGCTTCACAGTTTTGTTTAGACTGGACAGTAAGTTCACAACAACCCTTTTCATGGGGTTTAACACCATGGCAACTTGGGACCCCTTATGCAAAAACATTTAAAAAGCCAACCAAACATTTGCAAGCCTCTAAAAAAACTTGGGGTCAGATTATTTAAGAGTTTTGGATTAAGGTTCCAGTCAATTACCATTCAGTTAAACTCTCCCTTGTCACCACCCTTTTCAGGCCCATCCCATCTGAGAAAACTGGTTTAGGGCTAGTCCTATGATTTTCTTTAATATTATGTCCACTAGTAGAATTTTACTGCATGGAGAAGAAAAAAATGCCACATAAGAGCTGACTTAAAAGGTTTGTGGAAAAGTGAAAAGTACGAGTTTATTTTGATGCAGGAAAAAAATGAAACTCAAGTGTATTATTCCATAATACACATTTTCTGTGGACTTTTGGAAGACCCTTATATTTGCAGAGATGAGCAAAATCACCAACATTCTTTATTATTGGTTTAGTTTTTTACACGTGGGCTGGTGACTAACAGAAGGCAGGCCTAAATCTCAAATATGAAGGAGAATTCATGCTTAAATGGCCAGAAAGGTTGTGATAAACAAATTGTGAATTGTGGAAGTGTTTTCAAAATACATGAAGGTGTGAACTGCTCACCAGCTTCAATTTACAGACGGTTGTTTTGTGGTGAAAATGCTGGCTCACTGGGTTACATGTGAAGGCAGATGTGCTTGTGTGGGGTGCGCTAGGATATTCGTGTTCAAAGGGATGAAGGGCAAAAGGAGAGGAAAACTGCAGGGAAGATCCTAGGAAGATTACCAGGATGTCTAAGTAGGTGAGTGTGTCCTGATTTTAAAAAATATGTGTGGTTTGGAGCATTCTTTTCTACTTATTCACAAAGTTGCTCATAATCCCAGGCTATTTGCCCAGGGAGTTGAGTCTGCAGCAGTTATTTTCTTATCTATTTTGTGTCCTATTTATCTATTTACATAGAGGCAACTGACTTTCCCTGTGGGACTGGCAGCTGGTTTTCTGTGGACTGGTGTCCTGAGGTAAGGCCCTGAGCCAGGAGCCTCTACCATCATGCTGACTGAGGCCAGGAAAGGAGAGCACTGTCTGCCTTGTCCCCGCTTCCCAGAGATGACTGCGAGGAGGGGTGGCTCGTACCATTCCAGGAGGAAACTTGTCCTCCTTTTCCACATGAAGTGGAGGCAGGAGCAAAAGGAAAAGTTTATTGGCTGGACCCTCACTAGTGAGTATTCGACACCTTATTCAGAAGCCACTGTATGTATTTTAGTGTTCACTCTAACTCCAACTGGCCAGAGATCCTTTCCTATTGACTTAAGCTGGGCTTTGGCTTCCATCAGCCTCCAGCAAGGTCATAAATAGCACTTTATAAACAAAGAAAGAACATTCTAATGGATGTCTTCGGTATCTTGAATATTCATAGACAACTTTATATCCTCAAGATTTCCATCTTTCACGGTGTAGTAAACTTTTATTGTCCTGTTGATAGACACTAATATCGAGAGAGAAAAAAAAAGGAGACACCACAACAAGAAGGAAGGATATAAATAATAAAATCATTACCTGGTCCAAGTCTCATAATCTTGGGGAGAAGGCCTTTGTACAGTGCTAAAATCCTGTAACCAGAAGGGAAAGAACATGTCTATTCTGAAAATCAATGGAGTTGTACCTTAGCTTTATGGAGACGCTGGTCTAGCATTTACAAAACAAATTATTTGAAATTATACACATCTGAAACCAGACAGTATCTGGTTTTGTATTCTCTGGGACAAATTGGATGGGGAGAAAGAGTTAATGAATTCTTTATTACCCAAGCCAGGCTAGTTTTATCCAATCAGAAACATGACTTTCATCAGGGAGATGGTTTTTGCTTCCCAGACAGGTCTTACTTTCAAGACAGCTGTGTATATGGACAAAATGACTTTTGTAATTGAATTTCAAAGACCACAAACTCAGTCTTTACATTAGGAAATATGATGCAGTTTAGACCAAAATAATAAAATATTACTTGTTTACTTGAGAAGACATGGGTGAAGAGGGGCAAAGAGACAGAAAGTAAGACTTAAAAAAAAAAGTCTAAAAAGGCCCCCAGAGAAAGACATATATACTTGAAATATTAAAAACTACTTTTTAAGGAACATTTATATTAATCCTCTGAAGAGAATATAATTAGGTGGCATTTGGATTTTGGATTAGAATTACAGTCAGATGACAGTCTCCTGCCCACATATTCGCAGGGCACATAATATATAATAGCATATTATACAAACTGACAGGTAAAAAGTTCATCTGAGCATTCAACGGCAAACAGCGTACTGGATGATCGTGCCTCATGGCACGGTCTCGGTGGTGTCAGGATATTTGCCAACATCTCGTTATTGTGTTATCTTGCCGAGTGCGTACATATACAGCACTTCTTAGACACACACCCCATTTAGGAGGGCTTCCTGGCCCTCCTCGAGGTGGAAGTACAATACGGTTTTAACAGTATTTGAGACCAGCACGTTTATTAAAATAAGAACGCGTTACCCTTCTTCCTGATAGACTGTTGCCATTGTTTTGAAACAGGTTCTGTACTTGATCTCTCCAGGAACTGGCTGAGGCCCTTGAATCCTACTTTTGGCAACATCAAAAGGGATGTTAATGACTGAGGCTATTGTCCCCGAGAGAAGACCAATCCCAAATTTTCTCAAAAACTCCAAGGTTGGATCCTGAAAGAAAAGAAGAATAAAATAACAGAAAGGGAAGCGGAAGCCCCTAAATAGGTTAAACACTATAAAGCAATATGTATTGAAGCAGAGCACGGCACTCCCGGCACCCTCCTGTTATTCCAGCGGAACACATTACGATTTCCTAGGCTGGAACTTGTTTTCTTGACAATCCCATTGGCTATGTTTTTACACATGGTCTAAATTGCTGAAGTACACATTTCCTCACACAGGATTTATAAACACAGTTCATAAAGAAAGACTGGTATGGCATATGGGGATGATTTGTATAATTGGGCTTCACAATGTACTTAGTATTACTGTA
Source organism: Tupaia belangeri chinensis (assembly GCF_000334495.1). Taxonomy (NCBI): domain Eukaryota; kingdom Metazoa; phylum Chordata; class Mammalia; order Scandentia; family Tupaiidae; genus Tupaia; species Tupaia belangeri. Next base: position 3,981,785 of record NW_006159844.1, on the reverse strand, counting down.
TCAAAACAGGAGAAATCCAAGCACACTATTAGCTAATTGGCCAGAATATTTTACAAATGACAGCAACTTCCACCATGAAGCCTACTAAAATGCTCATTTGTGTGTGGACCCCCAAATGTTAAATTAAATCAAGGCTACTCTCGGTCTGCTGCTATTCCCCTCCAGGTTTTTTGCATTTATTTTCACGTGTAGCTGATCCACTGTACTGAGAAGTGCTAGCTTCCTGTTATTAACAAACCTACTTGGGGTGGCTGCAAAACAGCCTGTGACATTCTGTGCATTATGAACAGTAGTAAGTCACTGGACTAATTGGCTGAAGAATTTACAGCCCATTGTTCCTGAATCTTATTCTTCCTTCATGGCAAAGGAAGAGAGAGGAGAGAGAGAGAAAGAGAAATATTGCTTCTTTCCACTTGAATTTAGGCCCTTCACATTGGTCTGATTTGATTTTCCACCCCTCCCCTGCTCTGCTTTCTGACATCAAAGTATTTAATTAGGTCTTCTGTGGGAGTCACTTTCCTTCAGCCTATTTTTGTGCCCAGTAAGCTCACATTATGCTTTGTTATAATGAATTTGCTGGGAAGTTCTCATTATGTTTTCAGCCTCCAGTCTTGCCCTGAAGAGAGGTCATATCGCTTACGCCATCCTTACCCCACCTTCTCCCCTGGTCAGTATTTTAGAGGGGTCATCATAAAGGAACAACACAGAGTTGTGCCATGACACTACCTGATCCAGCAGGAGAACTAAACGAGGCATACCCTGCTTAAGTAAAATTAAACAAATAAAAATAAAAATAAACATTCAGATCTGAACATGGCATGTTTTTAGCCTCTATGAAAGAAGAAAACTTCTTGAAGCTCTGAAATTTTCAGCTGAACCGAGAGTCAGTTACGATTACAGAAACTCCTATGTGGCTAAATATAAAAAGTGAGGGGTTCGGTAATAATTCTTGGACCTGGGCCATACAGGTGCCGAGGAGGTTTAAAGGGATTTAAAAACCAACAGGGTGTTTCAACAGGAAAAACAATGCAGTGATTGCAGTATGAGTGAGGTGTGTTTAAATAATTCCCTCTCCCCCTGTTTTTTTTTCTCTTTTACAAGGAGAGAAAAATGCCTTTATGTTACCCTTCTCCATTATGCCACAGAAGCAGAACTGGAACCTGGGAGGATGGCAAATTCAGGACCAGCTCTGGCTGTCTAACCTGGAAAGAGTCACTGAGTCACACTTCTAGGTGTAGAAGTTTTTCAGAATTACCTTATCTCTCTACTGTATCATTTTTTTGGGAGGAAATAAAAGTGGTCACAGGAGTAAAATTGCTATGAAGGAATGTCATGCAAGCCTAGCAGAAAAATAGGTGGTATTATTACATTGCCTAAAAATGAAAAACTCAAAGCATCCTATAAAAGTATGTTTTCATGGAGTCCTTGAGATACAGCAAAAATTCTTTTTTCTTTTCAATTATGGACAAAAGTGTAAAAAATCATTGATTTATAGGCACATTATTCTTCTGGGAAGTTCCAAGTAGTCAGTCTCTGCCAACTCCCGAAGTGTTGCTGGGGGCCAGAATTGGAAATGGAGGGTAAACGAAGTGAGCGTCATTGTGCTTGAGACCCTGCAATGAAGACCAAAGCCCATGGTCTTCAAGCCATTATAGCGTTCACTAAGAAGTGTCAAACCTGTGTTTTTTATACATTTCCTGGAACAACAGTATGACCCCACAGTAGTCCTCCAGTCCAGTTCTGCATCAGAATCATCCAGTAGCTGTACAAAATGGAGACACCTGGGCCCCCTATCAGAGCCAACTCAGCTTTCCAGATCGGAATCTCTTGGGAAAGCACCTGAAAGTAGTTCTAAAAGCTTTTCAGAGCTTCTGAAGCTGCCAGGCTGAGGACCTCTGTAGAGGAATCAGTGATTTTGGCCTTTCATGCAGGCAAAGCAGAAGGTGAGTTGTTACCTTTGTGGGCATCTAAAGGAAGAAAAAAGCTCACTTAGGATAGCCAGGATGGTTTCCCTCACCACCTAGCTTCTGAGCCCATGGTCAATTTCTTCCCCTAACTCCATGGTCTGCTTTATGTAGCATCCCAGGCTGGGATGGATGTACCAAGGGGAGACCTCTCAGCTTTCTTTTTTCCTTTGCCACTTGTTGCCAACAATCTTCAAATGAACACAGTCCCCCAAATGCCTCTCCTATTTGTCCTCTCCCGGCCACTCTCACCTGTCTGGTTTTAGTTTAAATTCCCATTTGGTTTGCTAGGTCTTGCTTTTTTCCTGCCCTCTATGGTCTATTCTTCACAGTGGCACCTGGGTTTTCTTTTTATAAAAATGGACCTAGGGTGAGCCCCATAGCACACTGCTGTGCAGAGGAAGCTAGTCAAATGGCATTTCGGTTCTGGCCCCTGTGGAAACACAGCAGGTGCACATGGACCAAGGACATGATGAAGAATTGGAGGAGAAAGGACTGCAGAATGACAGGTTCTATTGGGTGATTCTCTCTCTGTCTCTCTTTCTCATGTCTGCTCACACTCCCTATGGCACACACAAAAAACCAAAACCAAAAACAAAAAAACAAAACAAAAAAGACACACAAAACACACAACAAAACAGCAGATTGGTTTACTCAAAGACCCTCAACACTTCCCCACCGCCTGGAGAGAAAGGCAAAGCCTCTCACTTGGCTTTCGGTTTCTTTCTAACAATATACTTCAAATTCATGTTTATAGCCTCAGAGTCTATGCCACCCCAGCCCATACTATTGTTACATTGGTTTATTCATAATTACTCGGATATTCCAACCCACTTTTCCAACTCCATGCCTATCTTTGAACTATTTCCATGACTGAGGATGTCTTTCTGAGCCAGGCGGGCCCCATTCAGCTTGGCTTCCTTCAGCCACGAGAACTTGGCCTCAATATGGTCACCAGTTTACCTAGAACAATCCCATTCTTCCTTTAAGGTTCAACTTAAACTCACGTCACTCGGGAAACTTCTACAGATTCCCTGTGTCAAAATTGATCGCTCTACTCCCAAGATACAGAGTGGTAATCATCACCCTTGTGATGACCCACTTTGTGTTTGGTTTCCTTTTCTGTGTATCTACCTTCCCTGTGAGACGGAGAGCCCGCACAACACAGGAACGTATGTTACTTTTCTTTGTCATCTATTTTGCAATGTACACAGTAGGTGCTAAATTAATGTCTGCTGATTGGTCTACCAATATATGTACTTACTTATTTCTGTAGAAATAATGAGAATAAGGCTTAATTCTTAGTTTCTCTTTTCTGAGACTCAGTGTCTTGGGAAATTGGTCCTTATTGGAAACTTACGTTCCTGTCTTTCTGTCATGGGGTATTAACACAGGGGCATGATAAGGCACTGGACATTCGAAAAATGGAGGACTTCAGGGTGGATGAATTGAGACTCTCTGGTCACAGAGCCAGATCTGGCCTCGCTAGACATTACTCAGAGGATTGCGGAGAACAGCATCATGTGGTAGCCTGTGACCACATTTTAGCAAAAAAAGCACAACCAGAATAGAGAAGGGTCTTGAGACTCTTTGGGCTCTTTATTCTTACATTACTGACTTAGGAGTCAGAAGCATCACCTGCTTTAAAAAGAATAAGGATTGTTGTAGCGAGACTAGAAAGTGAGAGAAATGGTGATATCTAGTGATCTTGTTTTCAAAGTAGGGTCTTGATACTCGAGAGAGATGTACTGACCCACAAGCACAATCTTGGAGAAGATTGAGGGCAGGGAGCAAAATGTGAGGAGTCCACATGGAGAGAAGGTATGGAGAGTCCCACTAGTGGCTGTGGCCAGCAGCCAACCAGCACATCAAATCCCTTCTTGGCATGTGTTGAGCACCCTGTGGCCAGGGAAGAGCACCACTCTTGGAAACTGCTATCATGCCTGTTGGGAGTGGGAAGAGAGAGTCTTCCACACTTGCTGCCCAATGAGGCCTGTGAATGATGCAGAGATAGATCTCTTAGTGCCAACACTGCTGATCCCATCCAAACTGCCTAACGGACGACCTTGTCAGCAGCACAGAACACTCTTAAGCTTGGGGCAGGGGCAGAAATGATGATATGGAAGAGAAAGCTCTAACTCTGGTCCTTGGGGAGGAGGGTATTATTATTTGTTACTTATTTAGAAACTTCCCTTTCTAAGTGCTGGCCACCCATGTGAGATGGTCCTTCTACCTTTATTTGGAGGGGTGAAACTCCAAGGGAGATGGGTCATCTGATGGTGCAGCAGTAACTCACTGCTCTGCAATGTTGGACTCACAGCAGATTCATGTCCCAGGATCTCCCTGTGCCTTCCGGACACGTACACCCCTGATCTGGACTGAGTAAGGCTGTGTGGTAAGGCGAGTGATCACGGAGTAAGGATGCTGCTGGGAGTGCCTTTCTCTTTTTCTCTCTGCTTCTCTCTTTCTCATGAAATAAATAAATAAACTTTTAGAAAAAAGTAATACATAACAAAAAATTCCCAAGGCAGAAGAGGTTTGCACAGTGCTTTGGGTTTACCTAGCAGGCAAGCGGGGGCATTGGGAAGAAAAAACCCTCAGGCAATTTTTCTTTACTGTTCTATTCATGAAATAAGGGGTTCTCGACCTGAGAACTTAGGAGCACAGGAGAAGAGAAGCAATATAGAAACGTATTCCACTGAACCCAAGTGAGCTTTTGGAAGGAGCTGTGGAGAGGTGGGGAGAAGGGAGGACTGGTTGCCATGCTGAGGCCAAGTTCTCATGGTTGAAGGAAACCAAGTTGAATGGGGCTATCTGGCTCAGAAGCAGAGATAAGGTTGGACTGTGGCCTGTACCTAGACCCCAGGTAATGCTGCAGTTGCTTCTGAAGCCTCTGGGCAGCACCCAGGCAGCTGACACCACTGCCTTCAGTCCTACTGCCTTACCCCTTGAATCCCAGGACCTGACATTCCCAGCCTTAGCCTCTGACCTCTTCCCTTCCCACCAGCAGCTCACTCAAGGTTAGCAACATCCCTTTCCTGACTCATGAAAGGGGTAACAATTCTAATAACATCAAACATTAAAGTACATATTTTGTGCCAGTTATTGCTAAGTGCAGATTTCTGTGCATGACATCAGTTAATCTTCATGACCATTGAGGGAAGAACTACTATTATTCTTCCTATTTCACAGATGAGTTAACTGAATGGTTAAGTACAAGAAGTGACTTTTTGTGCCATCTATGTAAACCCAAGACAGCCTCAAGGCATAGTTTTTCTGCTGATATTCCTGAGTCAGTGGGTGGGCTGGTGGGGGAGGTGTCCAAGAACCTTCTGAAATTATAAGCAAAGTTTCTGTGTATGTGTATTTGGGCTTTTCTGGGCGAGTGTCTATTGATCTTTATCAGGCTTGTAAAAGCTTCAAAACAACTTCATGGAACCTTTTCTCTACCAATAAGTATACAAAGTAAGTAAAGGACATAACAAGGTTGCAAACACTGGGGCCAGAAACAGGAAGCCCTAATTTTCATAGAAGTTATCAGGCATTTCACCTTCGTGAAAAGATTTCCACGCACATT
>NW_006159844.1:3972208-3976213 GCF_000334495.1 Tupaia belangeri chinensis | reverse complement strand
CTGGAGTCCAGTGACTCACACGTCAAGTAATCTGTGAACTCAGTCATTCTCAAAGTGTAGTCCCTAGACACTATCAGCAGCGACACATGGGAGCTTACTAGGAATCAACATTGAGGTTTCACCCTGACCTACTGAATCCGGGGCTGGAGTCCAGCGGTCTGTTTAAACAAGCCCTCCAAGTTATTCTGATGGATGCTAACGTCAGAGAACCCCTATTTAACTGAAGTCAGGGTTTGTTCTCTTTGGATCTTAGGGCTGGGTAACTGATGCTCTAAGATGCAGCTTAATCAGTGGCTGTACGAGGTGTCCCGAGATTGCCATGGATCACTCAGTAGAATCAGAGATGTACACACTTGCCTGGCAGGCCCATGCCTAATTCACACCCAAAGGGATCACCTCCAGTTCAAGGGAAGACTTAAGTGTAGGAATTGAAGTCACAGAATCACAAGACTAGAAGTGAACTCAGAATGTCATCCAGACTAATAAATATTTAGTATGGATCAGACCTAAGTTATATAACTGCATAGTAATGTTTATGAAAAATCTATTTTGTTATTAAAGATGTCTAGTTTACTTCCACAATTTGCTCCAACTGTCACCAATCAGGAAACTTCCCTGTATCCAACAGACATACCTCATTCATGGGCCTAAATTATTTTACTCCAATTCTTTGCTTAACTGCAGGTCCAAGCAACAGTCACCATCCTTGATATGATTTATCAGAATTTAAAAACTAGGGAACCAGCAGTTAGCGTAATGGCTATGTCGCTGGACTCCCACGTAGTCGACTGCGGTTCGTGTCCCGGACCCGGTGGCTTAAAACTCACGCCGGGCGTGTGTGCGTGCGTGCCCAAGATCCCGAGAGGAGAATGGAGGAGAAGGGATTGTGGCGTGACCATCGCCCCTGGGGGGAGATTTCTCGCTTTCTGTCTCTATGTCTCTCTCTGCCTGTCTGGCGAGCGCACGCGCCCTACAGTGAAAATCTCTCAAAAAAAAAAAAAAAGAATTTAAAAACTATTACTAAAATAGCTTTTTCTTCCTCATGCTTAAAAACACAGTTCCTTTTATTATTATAATTATTATGTGAAATTTGCTATAGAGTATGGGCACTCACCAGAGACAGGGGGAGAGAGAGAAAGAAAGAGGAAGTGAGAAAGCAGGCTACCAGGTCTGGGATTCAAACCATGGTTAGCCATGTGGGAGTCCAGCACCTTAACCACCATGCTATCTGTGGGCCCCAAAACATTGTTCCTTTTAAATACAATAGTCCCTCCTGGTCCACAAAGGATACATTCTAAGACTTCTACTAGATACCTGAAAAAGCAGACAGTCCAGGACTATATATATACTGGCTTTTTTCCTATGTATACACATGTATGATAAAGTTTAATTTCTAAATTAGGCACAATGTGAGATTAACAATAATAACTCAAAAAATAGGATGGCTATAACAATACACTATAATAAAAGTTATGTGACTGGGGTCTCTCTCAAAATACCTTATTGTACTGTATTCATATTTTTTCAGAATGTGGGTAACCAAAACCATGGAAAGCAAAACTGCGGATGGGGGAACCACTATATTTATTTATCTGCAATATATATTATTTCCTTATCTATAGATCAGATTTTTCTCTAAATATTTTCTAATTTTTCTCATAAGATATGAAACAAATATACTGGTGCTGAGAAGCCTGAAATATTAGTGACTATTACATGCATTAAACTTATTCTGGGGGCCAGCAGGTGGCGTGATGGTTAAGGCAGCTAGATCCTACATGGTCTATTGTGATTCAAATCTCGAACCTGGTGGCTTGAAAAATATGCCAGGTGAGTGTGCATGTGTGCCTCAAATCCCTGGAGAAGAATGGAAGAGAAGAGATTATGTCATGGCCATCCCCTCTGGGGGTGATTTCTCACTTTCTCTGTGTGCGTCTCTCTTCAGCGAGTACACATGCCCTTTGGTCAAAACCATCTAAAACAAACAAACAAACAAACTTATTCTGTGACAGCAACATGAAATACAATTATTTGTAGAGTTTCTACATTTTTTTTGTGGGGTGTGTATGTGTGTTTATGACGTACATGTGTGTTTTAGACAGGATCTCGCTATGTCCCAATCCTTCTGCCTCAGCCTTCTGAGTATCTGGGACCACAGTGACACACCGCCACCCAGCTTTTCAGGGTGGGCGAGGAATTGAACTCAGCCTCCCACGTGCCTTTCATTTCCCAAGCTGCAGCATTCAGTGCTTGCTACTGTGGTTGCGTCTGCTTTTTTAAACCATTTAATTTAAACCATTTTTAAACATTTTAAGACTGAAGTTAATAATCCATTTCACAAATGAGAAAACTGAGACAGAGAGAAGGGATAACTTGCCAAACACACACGGCTGACTGTAAGTACCAGAACTGAGAATTAACACCAGGTTCTCTTACTAGACTTTTCTGGCTGTGTCTATCACACAGCGATCTTTGCGTGAGTGCAGAGCTGAAGAGATGTGTTTACAGTCACTCTTCTGGAAGACCAAGGTGTTTCCCTGACAGAACATACTATTTATCGACTCTCTATGACTTAATAAAAGACACTAAGAAGTGATCCCAAAATATTGGCAACTGTGAAAATTCAACAAAAAGCACTATGTCATCAGAAATGTGGTCATATGACTCAAAACAGTGAACAACCAACACAGTAAATATTTGTGACTAATTTAGCTATCTAATCCAAAATGTACAGCCAACAGCTAAAGATAGCATCAATAATTTGAAACAATGGCACTTGAGGAGTTAATAGGCATGAAGGCAAAATATCTGGATGGAGAAAAGTACATGCCTCCCCCTTTACCTTCTCTGGCATGGGCTCTGATGCCCTGCTTAGTGACTGGCCAGCTGGCTGCTAGCTTGATAAACAGAACCATTGCCTATTTGCAGGCCTCTGTGATTAGGGTCTGGCATCTTTAAGAAGACATTCCACATAGAGACGTGCAAGAGGAGGGGGTTAAGGAAGACGGAGCAGGATTTGTTAGCTAGTGAGGACTGGAGGTAGTGAGGAGATTGGGCAGGAAGGCTGCTGTTCTGCAAGAGGTGAGGTCGAGCACAGTGGAGCCACAGACTTTTTATTGAGGGGAACTTGTCACTGATATATACATTAAAGTCCAGTCTTAGACTCTCCCACCTCATGTCTACTGAAATGTTATCTCTTTTGCTCTCTGCAGTTACATCACTCTTTGATTCCTCTTGGTATCACGCCAAATAGGGTGGTCCCACGAGAAGCCACATGATATTTGAGTTATCGCAAAAGTATTTCTTTGCAGAACTCAATGTTCTACTTTAATTCATTCCATAACCTTTGTAGCATGTAGGAGTGCTTGGGATGTACTCCTTCATTTCATTAAGGCTGCAAAGAAGAGGAGGTACAAATATCATGAGATATCTGGACATGAAGAAATGCAGAAAATCCATGGGGCTGGCAGATGGCATGGTGGTTAAGAGTGCTGGACTCCCACACGGACCACCGTAGTTTGAGTCCCAGACCTGGAGGCTTGCTTTATCATTTTTTTTTTCTCTCTCTCTCTCATGTTCTGTCCCTCTCTGGTCAAATTAAAATAAATAAATAAATAAAGTTAAATAAATTAATCTAAAAAAACAGGAATTGTAGAAAATCCACTCTAGTAACACATTAGTAAAGGTTTCATTTTCTTTTGAATCACCCTTAGAGTCTTGATTTCAGAAAACTGTTTGACAAAGTCTCCCATGTTATCTTAATTAATAAGACATTGAAGTAATAAGACACCGAACGGAAGATGGCTGAGGGTACAGCTGCAGGGATTCTCATCTGGTTGAACAGAATGGTTCTCCTGTGAAAGATGTGTCCATATGGCAGCCTGAAGAGGGGCTGGATTAACCAGGTTGAAAATGTGGAAGGCCTGTTTGTGACAGGCTGGAAGAAGAAGTTGGGATGACAGATGAGGAACTCAACATTAAAATTTATTATTGCATTCTTCAGCA
>NW_006159844.1:3969007-3972177 GCF_000334495.1 Tupaia belangeri chinensis | reverse complement strand
AACCCACAGGATTAAATGTAAGTAAAGGGAATGTAAAATTCTGAATTTAGGCAGTTGTACAAGTTTAAGATGACTGTATTCTGAGGATTTTAATTGATCATGAAGATTTATACACACCAACATCTTCATGTAAAATTAACACCCATTCTCCGTCTCTTCCTCTCCATCCTCCCCCCGCTACAACTCCATCACCACCATCTGTACAGACTTTGGCTGCATTAAGAAAGATATGTGCTCAGATCACAGGAAGGGCTGATCCTTGTGTACTCTGAACTGATCAACTGAAAACCATAGGGCTGGGCTTAGCCTGACACTGATGCCGACAAATATGATGCACCCACAGTGGGAGAGACGGATGGTGCAGAGGACCAGAGACCACGTAACTGGACTAGCAGACGAAGAGCTGTGGACATATTCTGAAGAGGGAACGCATTGAAGGTTCATGTACGCATGTTCGTGCAGAAGTCTAGGACAAGGATGAAGAGCGTGGGCTTTGGCACCAGACTGCCTGGTTCAAATCTTTGACAGGAGTTAGTGGAGATGGGCACTGGGCTCTAACATTCCATAGAGACTTCTTTAAAACCTCAGAGGGAAAAGGGCTGTGCCATGTCTCATTCATCTTTGTGTGTATACCGGGCCTGCCACATCATAGGTGTTTAATAAATGCCTTAGCTCTCTTTTAAGAGACACAATAAACAAAGTACTGAGGTTTCCAAAGCAAATCATAAAACTGGTAGCAGGTATACACACACACACACACACACACACACACACACACACATTGGTTAAGCACCTGGTAGCAACCGCAAGGCAAATAATAACAGCTCATCATTGCCTTCCCCACAGCTGGCCTTGGTGGGCATGAAAATGATGTGGCGCATTGCAATCATAGTTGCCTCCTGGTAACGGAACAAGGAGGCCGCTTGACTTAGAGTGAACTGCCTTTTTTTCCCTAAAGGGGGAATTTGCATTTTGGATATTGTTAATTTTAATAGGTCCAAGTCAGCTAGGAGGAGTCAGTTCTCGGTCTACATCCCTTCCTTCTTTCTGATCTTGGCTCTCTTTTATTGTTTTGTTCATAAATTTTGACAAAAGCATTTTCCCCTCTGATGTCATGTTATCATGTTATTTTGTCCCCAGTAAAAGCATCTGCTATAGGAGTTTCTTTTAAAAATACAGTTGTTTTCACTTCACAGCTATCAGAAGAATCTATTGCAGTGTTTGTTTTCTCTTCATATGAGATAATTTGGGGAAATGCTAGCTCCTCACTCCTGAGAAGGTCACTAACTAAAATGAGATGGTTTAATTGATAAGTACTTTTTCAGGAATGTGGAGTATTCCCAAGATCCTATCCTTGCAGGGCTCTGGGCTTTGGAATAAAATCAAAGCCTTGTTAAAAGCTCTGCATCTAAATGTGGCCACTCAGAAAATAGCCATGAAAATTCCTTTCCTCTCCCTATCTATCTGTTCTTTAAAGTGTTATGAAATGTTAAATAATTTTAAAGGTCTTACCCACTTAGCTCTAATTATAAAATATACACAATTTCCAAACGGGTTATGGTTTAAGCCCAAGAGTTATCATTTGGTTATTTCACCTATTTATCTCCTATATATAAAATATAAGTACACATACATACATAGTGGGTCATTGGAAAAGTCATGATGTATTTTTCCATAGAAAAATGTAGAGGGGCCAGCAGATGGTACACTGGTTATATCATTGAACTCCCATATAGTTGACTGTGGTTCAAGTCCTGGACCTGGTGTCTTGAAACTCATGCTGGGTGTGTGTGTGTGTGTGTGTGTGTGTGTGTGTGCACGCCCAAGATCCTAGGAGGAGAATGGGAGAGAAGGGATTGCAGTGTGGTCATCCCCCCGGGGGGTGATTTTTCACTTTCCTTTTCACTGTCTCTGCCTCTCAGAAAAACAGAAAAATACATCATGACTATTCTGGTGACCTAATATATTCACACGGTTAGGTAATGCCTTTAGAGAGTTAATTGCACTGCAGAGTATTATTATACAAAATGCAGGAAGGTATTTATGTATTGCCTTGGAAACCCAATAGGATTTTTCTGTTTTCGGTGTGCTCTATCGGTTCTTTGTGTTGATAAAGGCACTGACCCTGAGGAAAATGAACAAACCAGGTTCCCAAAACACAATTGTAAAGGTTGAAAAATCAGGGCAATCCTTGGTCCACCTTGACTTGATTTTTGTCAAAGGTGAGAGGTAGGGGATCAGATTCATCTTTCTGCAGGTGGAAATCCAGTTTTTCCAGCACCATTTGCTGAAGAGGTTTTCCTTTTCTCACTGGATTGACGGGGATCCCTTGTCAAAAATCAGTTGATTGTATGTTTGGGAATTTATTTCTGGGGACTCTATTCTGTTCCATTGGTCCACGTGTCTGTTTCTGTGCCAGTACCATGCTGTTTTGATTACCTCAAGGATCTAAATCTAAGACCTCAAACTATAAAACTGCTCCTAGAAAACACTGGGGGAAACTCTGGGAGACATCGGTGTAGAGAAAAACTTCTTAAATAAGATTCCCAATGCACATTCGATAATCCCTAAAATAGACAAGTGGGATTACATCAGACTAAGAAGTTTCTGCATGGCAAAAGACACAGTAATTAGTGTGAATTGACAGCCCTCAGAATGGGAAAATATTTCTGTAAATTATGCATCAGATAAGGGACTGATAACCAGAATACACAAGGAACTAAAGAAGCTGTTTGGAAAAAAGATGATCAACCCTATTAAAAGATGGGAGGAGTTGGAAAAAACACTTTCTAAAGATGACATACAAATAGCTAAAAGGCATATGAAAAAATGTTCAACATCCCTCATTGTAAGGGAGATGCAGATAAAAACAACAATGAGGTACCACCTAACCTCAGTCAGAATGTCTAAGATTAAAAAAACAAAGATAAGTGTCGGCAGAGGTGTGGTGAAAGGGGAACTCTTTTACACTGCTGGTGGGAATGTAAATTGGTCCAACCACTGTGGAGAACAATTTGGAGATTCCTCAAAAATCTACAAATAGAACTACCATATGACCCAGCAATCCCACTCCTTGGTATCTACCCAAAGGACAGAAGAATTCTTCAATGGAAAAGTGCTTGCACATCAATGTTTATTGCGGCACTTTTCACAATTGCTAAGACATGGAA
>NW_006159844.1:3943803-3968557 GCF_000334495.1 Tupaia belangeri chinensis | reverse complement strand
CAAGCCAGGCTATGAAGGAGAGACATTGTATGTCCCCACTTAATATATACCGAGTGTCCACACTCTATGACTGAAACTGATTGAGTAAAAGATATACAAACACAAGAGATGGGTGTGAATACCAGATGTGGTGTGTGTGGAGGAGTGGGGCCTAGGGAAGGACATTTGGAGGAGGGATATGGAGGCAGAGCATTGATGGGATGGGGAGGTGTGGTGTTACCTGTTGAAGATATTTTTTTTTTCTTTTTTCTTTTGGAGAGGTTTTGCTATAGGGCACGTGCGCTCGCTAGACAGAGAGAGACAGAGAGATAGAAAGCAAGAAATCACCCCCCAGGGGGGATGGCCATGCCGCAATCCCTTCTCCTTCATTCTCCTCTCGGCAGTATCCTGGGCACACATGCACACGTGCCTGGCGTGAGTTTAAGCCGCCAGGTTCAGGATTCGAACCGCGGTCGACTCCATGGGAGTCCAGCAACATAGCCATTACGCTAACTGCTGGTCCCCCTGTTGAAGATATTTTGATCAACTGGACTGGGGAGAAATGTTCACATATTGAAATGTTCACATTGTAAGCTAAACAATGTGACTGAATGTATATAAATAAATTAATTAATTAACTAAAAAAAAAGAAAAAAGAAAAATCAGGGCAAGGGCACACTGAGATACTTTGTTATGGAAGTAGGAGAATGATCAAGAAGTCTCTGAACCAAATTTATTCCATGAGATTCTACTTTTGAACTTCTATACATGAAACTTGCCCATGCCCATTTAGTTCCACTTACATAATATGTTAGTTCAACATACACCCTCGGTTAAATAATTTATGGGGGAGTGAACTGCCTTAATATTGTACGCCCAAACCATTCTGGCTCCACTAACCTCTGCTATCTCCACTTTCTCTTTACCCTCAGTTCTCCATATACCAGCTACTTACATTTTCTATCTTCTGTCAACCCTTCCTTTCTGCTGCAGGTGCTCACACATCCTGTCTCTCTGCTATACTCATCCACTTAACCCTGGCCTGGCTGATCCCTTCTGAGCCCCAACCTAAACATGGTTCCTGAAAGAAGGCCTTTCCTGTATTCCCTGCCTGCTCCATCACAGGTCCAAATTAGGAATCCATGGTTATTAAACTCTCACAGCTTGATTGCTGTCTTTGACGGTATTTAACACAATCACAACGATTCATGTCCCTGTGTAATGACATGTTGTCTGTCTCCTCTACTAGACTCTAAACCCCATTAAGGCAGGAACGATGTTGCAGCTTGGTAAGATGGTGCCTGGCACATGGCACCGTGTACGCTGGGAATGAATGCACAGAATGGAGCCACTGAGAGCCCAAAGCTACTTACACCTCATTTCCACCCACATGGGTGGTGCCTGAGTGGAAAACATTGGCCTAATGTTTATTTAAGAGAGTGCCTGAACCCCGGGTCCACATCTCCTTGTCCTCCTCCATGTCTTCTTACCCCAACGCACAAGGAGTCTATGCAAACTGCCAATGAAAGACACCTCTTTTTACCACAGAATCTTGTCACATATCCTGGAATTTTATAGATAATAGATACTTGTACTTTCCTCCCAGAGGTTACTAGAAAGGAGAATTGTTCTTAATGAAACTTTAATGCTCTCACCCTTCCCATTACCGGATGAGTGGTAAGACAAATGATGGAATAAGTGGGAATCAGAAAAATAAATGGTCATAAATTAAATCCTACTATGATCTAATTCTATTGAGAGTCTTCTTTGCAAAATACAAGCAGTTCTGTCTAAATTCTCCACTTGAACCCAAAGGTGTATTTTTCATTCAGCTCAGTGCACACCTTAGGGAAGGATATAGCTCTCAATCATGAAACAAACACATTTCCACATTTCTTTCTTCTGATAGGCTGAAGTGAGTCTGGCACCATCCTCAGACTTTCTACAGAATTTACGAAACAAAGAAAATGTTAAAAACCAAAAGAAAAAGAAAAACATTTGCATTTCTGAAAGGCAATCTTCTATGACTATTACCTTAGAAGAAAATAAAATATGTTTGACTTAATGCTGTCTGTAGTAAAATGACCACAGGGACAGGACTAAATGGCTTATTAAGTAAGAAAGATTGAACACATGAAAAATTGTTCTCTTAAGATATTTCTAACCCACACATGTAATTTATATTAGGGCAAAATTCAACACAAAAGATCTATTGTTTTGGCAAAATAATCTGCAAACATCCTTAATTAGGAAGCAAACTGAAAGCACAGTTTAATACTGTTGACAACCATTAGTTTTAGGCAGCAATTTATAATATCATATTATTCATGGAAACATATGAAAAGAAGTAAATATATAACTAAAAGCTATTAAGGATACATAACATTTTAATCTTATAATTCTTATTTGCATGTCAACATCACAAATAATATGCTCTGTGTAACCCCAACTTGGAATAGGAATGAAAGCAATGGTTTTGCAATGAAAACTTACTGCTATGGCTATTTGAAAAGGATGTCAGCCCTTAAGCTAATCAATATCTGTTGCTGCTTAGTGTGTAGTGGGCTTTACCTAGGGAAGTGCTGGCCTTTCTGCGGGAGAAGAGATCATTCCTTACACAGACATTTTATTCCATTTATTTATATTGCAAGATATAAATATGAATGCCTCCATTAAATGGATTCCATGGTCAGTTAATATCCAAAGCAGTCTTTTCTCTATTCTAACCACTTATTTACCATTCAATAGGAGCGGCTAGTTTCTAAAAATAATTTGGAAAGAATATAACACAGGGCATCCTTTTCACACTGGTAATGCCAGTTCTTCCAAGGCCATGTCTTATAATTCTGTACTTCTATGGCTTGTAGGCTAAGAATGTGAAAAGGAGGACCAGGTTAGAGGTCCAGTGAGGAAGAAAGAAGAATCTAGTTACATTATCTGAAATTTCAGCTACCTTGCTTATTTAAATTTTATTAGCCATTTCTAAGAGATATGTGTGGCAAAACACAAGGTAAAATGTAGGATTAAAGTATTACTGTTACGGTGGAAACAGTTTCAGCCTCTTTTTTTCCCCCCTTTCCCATGCTATATAACCTCTGATAAATTATAATACTTCAATAACTTTCACCTCTGAATCTGATGTGAAAAATATACCTTCGGGTTCAAGTGGAGAATTTAGACAGAACTGTTCGTATTTTGAAAAGAAGAATCTCTATAGAATTAGATCATAGTAGGATCTTATCTGAAAACAAGTTATCGTGGGACCAGCAGTTAACATAATGGCTATGTCACTGGATTCCCATGTAGTCGACTGTGGTTCGAGTCCCGGACCTGGTGGCTTAAACTCACACCAGGCGCGTGTGCATGCATGCCCAAGATCCCGAGAGGAAAATGGAGGAGAAGGGATTGCAGCGTGGCCAACCCCCCTGGGGGGTGATTTCTCACTTTCTGTCTCTCTGTCTCTCTCTGTCTTTCTCGCGTGCACACACGCCATATAGCAAAAACCTCTCCAAAAAAAAAAAAAAAAAAACAAACAGGTAACGTAATGAAGATCAAGAAAAATCATGGAGTCTGCAAAGATTTTGTTTTGTTTTGTTTTAGGTTAACGTAATGAAGATCAAGAAAAATCATGGAGTCTGCAAAGATTTTGTTTTGTTTTGTTTTAGATGGAGTCTCACTTTGCTGAAATCCTGCCTCAGCCTCCTAAGTAACTGAGACCACAGGTACATGCCACCACACTCAGCTTTGAGGGAGCCAGGAATTGAACTCATGCTTCCCAAGCAACCTTAATGAGCCTGTAGAGTAGCATTCTCAACCAGTGTGCTACTGTGACTAGGCCCCAAGATGGTCTTTATATTCAGCTGGCACGGAAGGTCAGGACATTTCTGTGATAACTTGAAAAATGTGCTTACTAGTGATTACTAATCTAAAGAGTTAAAAGTTATTATAAACAGTTATCACATTTTTATTATTATAAAAACCTGACCTCAGTTACTTGGGTTTACTGTTTCAAGTTCCTACTTTTCCTATGTAGATACAGCCTTAGAATTTAATAAAATGTGAAAAAGTGAACCAGGTACTCCATTTTATAGGCTCTGTTAAATTTTTAATTGGTTTATTTCCTATTATAAAATTAATACATACTTAATATAAAAGTTTCCGACAGCATAAAAATGGTAAAAAGAAGTATTTTCCCTCCACTAGTGCTTGCCTTCCCTTGCTTAGTCTCTCCCTCTCTGTCTCTCTCTGTCTCTCTCACACACATACGCGCGTGCACACACACACACACACACACACACACACACACTCCTATTTCCATTCCCCAGGGATAATCATTATGAGCAGTTTCTTGTAAAATCAAATACTTTAAAGATGGACAACATTGCAAGACATGGATTAAAAAAATTAAACTAAAGAAAAGTCGAGAAGTATCCCATGCCAGTCAGAGTTGGTGAAATCTCAAATTCCCTTGGAACAACAGAATGACCAATTGCTGGGTGAGGGAATTGAAACAATACCCCTGTAAACAAACTGTCCAAAGTGAACGGCCAGAGACAGCCTACAGCAAAGACGGAATAAAGCCTTCAAGGAACACCACCTCCTCATCATGGTTTATAACAACTCGATGACGTTCTTCAACATGTTTTAATGATTATCATACCTTCCCCTTCACAAAGGATTGATTTATTATGGTTTGAATTTAAAGAATACTGGTTTCTCAGTTTCGAATCAGGCTTAGATTACAGAACACATAAAATCAATGACTTTGTTCTATGCAAGAAAAAAATAGTGTTCATTTAAGTGCAAAAGGAATAGTTCTGGGGAAAAATTCATCATGCAATTCTATATATTAACTATTTCCACTGCCTGCCTCACCCTCCCTACTCCTTGCCCTGTTACATCATCACCACTACCACACTTAACTTGATGGCATCTTAATATTCATAAATTACTTCACATATTATTTATTTTAATCCTCAAAATAATTTTATTAGAAGAACAGTCATGATTTTCTCATTTACAGATTAAAAGAAAGCCCTGAAGCTCAGAGCAAGGAATTGACTGACTCAAAGTCATCCTACCAGGAAGGGCCAGGGCTTTCTGCTCTCATGGAGGTAGACTGGTGATGTCTATGTGTCTTTCTCCTAGAGATTCTGCCTCCTAACAATTTCTCTAGTCTGCCCACTTCTTGTCTCCACCAAAACCACAATAGTCCTAAACGCCACCGTCTTAAATGGCAATTATTTCCAAGTATATACTCTGCCTTTATCTCACTGCCCCAACTCCATCCACTCCCCACGCTGGACCAGAATTATCAGATCATTCCTCTACTTAAAATCTTCAATAGGTGGGGCCAGCAGGTGGCGTAGTGGTTAAGGTGCTGGACTCCCACATGGGTGACGGTGGTTCAAGTCCTGGACCCTGCTGTTTGCTTTCTCACTTCCTCTCTCTCTCTCTTTCTCTCTCTCTCTCTGTTGAGTGCACATACCCAATGGCAAATTAGCAAATAAATAAATAAATAAAATTAAATAAATAATTTAAAAAATCTTTCATAGGCTTCCCAGAGCTCTTTAAAGATAAGAATGGGTACTGTAGCCTGCGAGGGCCAGTGTGATCTGATCCCTGGTGTCTCTCTAGCCACATTCCTGCCCTCACCCTTTTGCTTTCTTTATGTGAGCTGTCTTTCATTTTATCCAAGGCACCCAGCTCCCGCCCTCTTTAGAACCTGGGTATTAGATACTCCATATGTCTGGACTGGTTATGCCCATCTGATGTCAACCATTAAATTTGAACTCATTCTTCAGCTCTAATGTCACTTTCTCAGAGAAGCCTTCCCTGATCCCCAGGTTTATATCAGGAGCAGTTCTCCTTCATCTCTTCTAGGTGTGTATGTGTCATTGACTTGTTTTTGTCTGTTACCCAATTGCCTCATAAGCTCTGGGACAGTCTCTTGCCATTGGTCCCTGGTGCCCAGCACTTGTTAGACACTCAGTAAGTATGTGTCAATGCATGACTGTAAGCCAGACATCACACTTAAGACCCGCTGACCCCACATTTATGTAGAGCCTTTCCCCATCCCCCAACCTGGGGGTGTCCCAGTGTTCAGATCATTCATCAAATGCAAAGGAATTGGCTCTTTTTGCTTGGAAATAAAATTCTGAGGCACAGGGCACATTTCAGCACTGTCAAAGGAAGTTTATGATTTAAAACGGTTAAGCATCAAAAATGGAGAAAGGCTTTCTCCACTAGTGTAACTCCAAAGGATGACAGTGGAACTTATTCAACTTTCACATTTAAAAATAATGACAAACCATATTTCACTGAACTGCCTGTTACAATGTCCTTAGGATGAAGACGAGGGAATGAAGTGTTTTAGTTCTAAGTTCTGTTTAGTAAGAATTATAACACAATGAAAAATTTCTTAAATGATAGTGGACAGGGGCTGGCAGGTGGTGTAGTGGCTAAGGGCACTGGACTCCCACGTGACTGACTGTGGTTCAAGTCCTGGACCTGTCAGCTTACTTTCTCACTTTCTCTCTCTCTCTCTCTGTCTGTCCCCCTCTGGTCAAATTAAAAGGAAGAAAGAAAGAAAGAAGAAAGAAAGAAAGAAAGAAAGAAAGAAAGAAAGAAAGAAAGAAAGAAAGAAAGAAAGAAAGAGACAGGGAGAGAGAGAGAGAGAGAAAGGAAGGAATGAAGGAAGGAAGGAAGGAAGTTAAATAAAAAATTCTTTAAAAAGACTTAGAGTAGACAAAATGTATTCTTCATTTAAAGATTCAGAAGATATTCAGTACTCTGCAGGGTCCTGGTCAATATTACAATTAAATCACTTATTTAGTATATAACCAGATATAGGAAGTGCTAGTTAATAGACAGTACATTTGCCAAAATGCTGATTGACATTTCACTGAACATACAGTAATCAAAATAACGGATAGATACTGGCTATAACAAGACATGGGAGGAACACGGCCTTGCCCTGTTGCTCACATTGGCTTAGAATCCGACTCCTCCTGACTCCCAAATATCTGGGATTATTATTATTAATTATTATTATTAGGCATGTACCATAATCCTAGGCTCTCCACATCTTTTCAGCTCTGCTTTAGTCTCTGGAGGTTTTCCTTGGCAATGGGATCCTGTCTACACTGCTGAAGTCAATGTCAGGATTTGGGTACTACTGCTCAGCATGTCTGCTCTGGCAGTCTCCTGAAGTAACCTGGGGAAACTTACCTGGGCAATGTCGAAACCTCCATTTTCAGAATAATTCTCTGATAAACATTTCACTTTCTCAATCTAAAGACCCTATCATGTTATTTAGAACCTTAAAATACCTAATTCTTTTTTCCTCTAGAATTCTGTTTGCTTCTAGTCAGACTCACTGAGGTTCCAGTCTAAGCCCTTAGTTTTATATTCTTCCACAACTTCTTAGAAACTAGTACTAGCTAATCTAGAGACACTCTTAAGTGCCACCGTTTCCCTTTATTGTCTGGAAAAAGGCATAACAACAAAACAAAAACTCAGAAAAGCCCTGGACTAACTAATCATCAAACTTTCCTTTCTTCCTCCCTTATCTCACTCTCTCCCTCTTTTCTTTCTTTTCTCTAATTCAATTAATACACATTTACAGAGGGCCTACTTTGTGCATTAATCTCGAGATGCAGCACTGGAAAAAACAAACCAACAAAACAATGAACAAACAATGTCCTTGTCCGGAGGGCATGTACTTGCAAGAGAGAGAGGTAGAGCGACCTCCTCAGTGGGGTGTGGTCATACTGCAATCTCTTCTCCATTTCGTGGAAATTTTTTTGCCTATATTGCCTAGACATATATATATATATATATATATGTCTAGTGTGTTTTCCAAGATGCCAGCTCTGGCATTCATACTGCAATACTGCAGTGGGCTATGCGGGATCAGGCTCCTTTAACTACTAGGCTATTGGACCCAAAGTTTACATTTTTATATTTCCTTTATAAGTAAAAAGGGAGAAAGGTTAGAGATAGTCCATCTGCTGAAATGGAGATAAGGATGGTCATATATTGTAAAGAGAAGTTATATATTTCTACACTTAGATTCTTCTTTGGCCGGGTGGTGGCACAGCTGGACCTTGATGGGGAAGGTCCTGGGTTTGTATCCTAGGGCTCCCTGTACACCAATGATCTGGAATGGCCAGAACGGGAGTGGAATGCTGTATAACAAGTTTATTGGGGATGCTTGTCTTTCTCGCTCTTTCTCTCTCCAAAAAAAATTAAATACATAAACTTAAAAAAAAAACTTCCTAGTTTGAAGGTTAGAGAAACCAATTGTTATTAAACACAGTGATCTAGTTCACATTAAAAAAAGGCTCTGGGGAATTTATTTTAAAAATACTGCTCTAATTTAGAAAGGCCAAAGCTGAAAATTTGTAAGATATCTTTCAATGACTCCCAGCATAAAGTTTATCTAAATATGATGCTCGATTCATTTGTTTTATCTGTTTAGATAGTTTTTCCTTGGTCTTCCTGAGATGCTCTTTGAGAACAGAGAAATATCTTAGTCATTTTAGAATACCCAGGGACTTGGAGAGTGCCTGGTACTTAGAAGCAGATGCTTAATAAAACTGTTAAATGAAACGAAACGTTGTGTTCAGATTATTTACAAGGCTGGCTCACAAACTGGCAAGATAAGTGGATTTCTTCCATAGTTTCAGAATACTATGATGTCTTTAAAAAATTAAGCTTCTGCTTTTATTTTTTTTTAAATTTTGCTATAGGGCATGTGTGCTTGTCAGAAAGAGAGAGAGAGAGAGAGAGAGAGAGAGAGAGAGAGAGAGAGAGAGAGAGAGAGAGGTGAGAAAACACACTAAGGAGAAATGGCTATGCTGCAATTCCTTCTCCTCCATTCTCCAGTCAGGATTGTGGGCATGCATCCACATGTGCCTGGCTTGTTTTCCAACCTGCTGAGTCTAGGAATGGAACCATGCAGTTGGCCATGTGGATCCAGCTTTTTTTATTTTTATTTTTATTTTTTTTGGAGAGGTTTTTGCTATACCGCACGTGCGCTCACCAGACAGAAAGAGAGAGACAGAGAGATAGAAAGCGAGAAATCATCCTCCAGAGGGGAGGGCCATGCCGCAATCCCTTCTCCTCCATTCTCCTCTCGGGATCTTGGGCACACACGCACACGCGCCCGGAGTGAGTTTAAGCCACTGGGTCTGGGACTCAAACCGCGGTTGACTACATGGGAATCCAGCAACATAGCCATTATGCTAACTGCTGGTCCCTGGATCCAGCTTTAATAACCACCATGCCACTGGCTGGTCCCAGCTTCTAGTTTTCTTTTTTTTTTTTTGTCCCTTTCATTCTTTCTTTTAAATAATGCAGAACATTTAATAACTTAAGTGTAAAGTTTGTACTTGCGGATATTTTTAAACATTCAGTAAATATGACCTTATACATCTTACTCATCTTTCTGAATTCTCTGAGGTATAGCCAAATTTATTTTATTGTAATAACATATACATTAAATATATGCACAAATATATGTAATAAAATATATAAATATGATGATTTATGTAAATAATTTACAGAATCATGGTTGTTGTTTAATTTTTGCTGTGTGTGTGCTCACCAGAGAGAGACAGAGAGAAAGAGAGAGAAAGCGAGAAATCACCCCGCCAACACGGCCACAACACAATCCCTTCTCCTCTACACTCTTTTTGGGATTTGGGGCATGCATGCATATATGCCTGACATGATTTTCAAGCTGTCAGGTCTTGGATCAGGTCTTGGACTTAAAACTGAGGCTGGCCATGTGGTATCCAGTGCCTTAACCTCCATGTTGGCTCCATTGTGTGCAATTTCTGTCTGTCTTGAGCCTTTAGCTAGTCGGAGAGATGAGGGTATAGATATTTTGCCCACGTTATACTCTGCCTCAGAGTCTAAAAACCAGGGTTGATTTCATACATGTGTGATTCATGCTTTTGCATAGGCATTACACTGAGAGGAGCCCTATGCTTGGTTTAATACTCTACTTTTGCTGGAGTGAAATTCTTAATAATTTCTGAATAAGGCACCTCCCTGCATTTTCATTCTGTCCTGGGTCTGACCCATTATTTAGCCAGTTCTTCCAGAAAAGAATCTCCACGTATTAAGGGTTGAGTTCTCATATGTCATTCAGGACAGAAGTGTTCATTGCACTCATTTTCTGTATTTCATGAGCTCGACAAGAGAGTTGCTCTGAGGGACACTGGAGCCAGAACTGTCAGTCACCGAGGGGCTCTATAGACGCTGTGGCCAGTCAGAGATTTCAGACCAACAAAACATAAGCTTCTGCTCAATAAATGAGATTTCCAAATACAGGGAAACCTGGGTAAGGACTTTGGTTAGTGAAGGGAAGCAATGACAATAGGTGGTGAATGTGGAATACTGGCCGTGTGTTCTGCTGTCACTTGAGATAGGTCCCAATCTAAAATGTGGGGGACGACTGGGCAAAGGCAGGATCAACAAATTTACTGAAGACTCTGGTTAGCCATATGAGAAATTTTTTATGACTTATGAAAAGTCCTTTAATACTTTCCTACTTAGCAAAATGAAGAACTGAATGTTTGTGAGGAACTGCCTTGCATGTGAAAAATGTTTCCACTACCGGAGTTTCTAGGATAGGAATATTCACCATAAGCAAGCGATTTTAAGGTGGGAAAACTCTGTGACACTAGCTTAAAAGCACATCTTGTGCTACTTTTATATTGTAGAAGTTGAAAGTTGCTGGCATCTGTAAGTTATCATTAAAAAAAGAGATAGGGGCCAGCAGGTGGCGTATCATTAAAGTGCTAGGACTCCCATGTGGCTGGCCATAGTTTGAGTCCTGGACCTGGTGGCTTGAAAATCATGCCAATGAGTGTGCATATGTGCCCAAAATCCTGAGAAGAGAAGGGAGGAGAAGGGATTGCAGTGCGGCTATCTCCCTGGGGGTTGATTTCTCACTTTCTCTCTCTCTCTGGTGAGTGCATACACCCTATGACAAAAAAAAAAAAAAAAAAAAACCCAAAAAACAAACAAACAAACAAACAAAAAACAAAAAAAAACTAAGAAAAAAAAAGTAATAGTAATTATCATAATTACTATTTTGCATCAAAGGCAAATGATTTTTATAGGAGTTGACTTACTACCTAAACCAATGAACCTAAATGAATTTAAAAGTTAATCTAGGCAAAATTTAAAT
Source organism: Tupaia belangeri chinensis (assembly GCF_000334495.1). NCBI lineage: Eukaryota > Metazoa > Chordata > Mammalia > Scandentia > Tupaiidae > Tupaia > Tupaia belangeri. The sequence continues at coordinate 3,957,375 of NW_006159844.1, read as the reverse complement.
TTCAAGATGACAAATTTCCCCTGTGAGTTTGCAATTTATTTAGAATATGAACATTTCAAATTTCTTTAAAAAGCTATTCTTCTGAGAGAAAAATGAATTAACAACATAGTTTTCGACATTTCTTTTTGTGATAAATGGAGCACTCAGGTCTAATGGTGCATTCATCAAGAAGATAAATTTTGGTATCAGACTGGTTCAAGTATGCTTTTCTATTTACTCTGTGGCCCTGGGCAATTTATTTGATATTGTAAGCCTCAGTTTCTGAATTTGAAATAGGGATAATAACAACACTCAATGCATAGGGCTGATCTGCTGATCAAATTAGATAATGAATGCAAATGTTCAGTACAGTGATCAGGACATGAGAAACACTACCAATGAAGCTATTATCATTAGTAGGATTACTCTTCCAGGATTTTAACCTTATAAATAATTACCTTATTGACAGGAATAATGTTTTTGACATTGAAGTAGAAGCCAAAATAAACCATGTTGAAAACTCCATGACGTCCCAAAGTTGCTGTAAATCCTTTGTTGAGGCCCTGGAGTCCCAAGCCTTCCTTCTTAATGATTTGTCTTGCATAACCTATGGTGGATGGTTGCTGCAGGAAAGAGAAGTTGAATCAGAAGGATCATCTTTGGGACTGTGAAATAGATTAAATTACCATTTTAACTTTCCTACAAGCCAGAGTTATTAGGAACTTGCCCTCCACACACATGCAAATAATCATGCCTAGATCTATGCCCTTTAAAGTGAGAAAACCACAAAAGTAAACAAAATTGCATGCAAAACAATGGGCTTTACAGGGATGATTATTGACAAAGAAAGAACACTAATTGGTGGAATTAGTGAAGCTAATGCCATGCAATAACTAGCACTACTTTCCTTCACTGGAGAGTGAGAAAGAGAGAGATGAGCACCCTCCACAGGGTTTGGTCATGCCATGATCCCCTTCCTCTAAATTTCCAGCCAGTCAGTTCTTGGGCACTCATGTGAATGCCCGGTGTGTTTAGACAGATCAGACCAGGGATCTGAACCATGGTCGCCATCTGGGATCCAGCTTTTCCTGAGTAGTGCATTCATGCTGCACCATGGGGCCAGGCCATTATCACCACTTTCAACATAAAATTATATCCAGTTCTGGGTTACTCTCACCAATGGAGGGGTTTAGCAGTATAGATAAATTGATAATCCAAATAACTGCATATACTTCAAAAGGAATGTATACGTGGCTCCTGAAGCCAGCATACTTACTTTTTTGATGATGTTTTTCTAAAGCTAATGTTATAATTAGACTTGATCTCATTGCCTCAGTGGATTAAACTGATGCTGAGTTAGAAATCGGCCATGGATAAATAGAATTGATGGCACATGTCCTTAAGAATATGGGAAATCAGTGGATATATCATTTGCTGTGATGAATTATAAGTCAATCTTGTTGGTAGTACTGGGGGTTATCTCTAGTTTACTCCTTTCCAGTCTTCTGGCTGATCACCCAAAGCTGAAATACCTTGACTGCTGGAGTCTTGTCTGTTGGTACTTTTGGAACTTGCTAATGTATGCAGTGCAGTTTGCTCTGAGGTTTACAGCTCATTACACAACAATTATAATTCATGTGTGTTTTTTAAAAAGTATGAATGATAGTTTCCTTTCTGGGAGTATGACACAAAGGAAAAATAATATCTCTCCCTCTTATATTTTGACTAATTTTTTTTTTCCCATGAGAAATACACTGACATGACATTTGCTTGATAACTCACTGGAATAAGTCGCTAGACTAGCCATGGAAGTCTGAAGCACTTTCAGACTAACAGTGTTTTCTTACCATGTGCAATTATGGCTACAGAACTGAATAGAACAACCCAATCAAGGCTTTCATCCACCTTGTACTTCTAGCTGTGTAATTAACATAATACATTTAAATTAGCTTGTTTATATAGTAAATCCTATAGTACTTGTTGATAAATGTTTCAAAAACTCTCCCTAGCTACACTCAATTTCATCTTTTAGGAGGACTAATTATAATAAATTTTATTAAGCTTTGGAAAATCCTTCTTTGTAATATGAAAAAGCCACGTGAGAGGGATCAGGTTGATAGTATAGTGGTAATGCAATGGGATCCACACGGAGAAGGTCCTGGGTTTGTGTTCTGAGACCTCCCTGAAGACACTGGGCACATCTGCATGTGCCTATGATCCAGGCTGGCTGAGAATTGGGGGGGATCATGGTGTGAAGACCCTCTTGGGACTGCCTGTCTCTTTTGTCTTTCTCTCTCTGTATCATTCCCTCTTGTGGAATAAATCAATAAATAAATGTTTAAAACAAAAGACCAAAAGCCATGTGAGAATGTATCTTGAAACAACAAAGGACATATTTATGAAAACCAATGAATTTTCAGAAGGTTAAATTCACAACATGAGACTTTTTTGTTTGTGTTTTGGCATGCTGCCTATCAACTTGAATTATTTATTTCAGTTTTCAAAAGATATGGTTAAGTCAAGCAGAAGCTCCTTTCTGTCAGAACGACCCTGGAGGTGCTGAGTAAACTGTCTAGGTGTTGTTCTCTTGCTCTGAAAAAGGCAGCCTCAGGGCAGGGAAGGAGAGGCGTCAGCTTTCCTGAGGATGGAGGAACAGTGCAGAGATGCAGACCCTGGGCCTACACTGCCCAACATAGGTGCTTCCTGCAACTAACCTCCTCCTTCTCTCCGTCCTCATTCATCTGAGGCCCAGAGGGCGGAAGTACTGAGGCCATCTAGGTTCTGGAGCAACAGAGGATCCAACAGCTTTGAATGGAAGTGCAGAGTCTTTCCTAAACAGCAATGTCTTTCCTAAACAGCAACAACAACAACAAAACCCAAAGCAGAAGAGCGAACAAAAGCCAAATGGATCTAAAGATATTTATATCATTTAAAACTCCTACTTTGGGGGCCAGTGGATAGCATGGTGGTTAAGGCATTAAAATTCCCATATGGCTGGCTATGGTTTAAGTTCTGGACCTGGTGGCTGGCTTTCTCTCTCTCTCTGTTTTTCTCTGGCAAAACTCACATAAAATAATAAATAAATAAATAAATAAAATAAATCTTAAAAAGAAAATCCTACTTTGCCAAATTGTCAGAAGTAAGATGACCTTGGGACCAGCAGTTAGCGTAATGGCTATGTCGCTGGACTCCCATGTAATCAACCGTGGTTCGCGTCCCAGACCCGGTGGCTTAAAACTCACGCCGGGCACATGTGTGTGCATGCCCAAGATCCCTAGAGGAGAACGGAGAAGGGATTGCTGCGTGGCCATCCCCCCTGGGGGGGTGATTTCTGACTTTCTGTCTCTCTGTCTCTCTGTCTGGCGAGCACACGCGCCCTATAGCAAAAAAAAATAATAATAAATAAAAAAATAAAATAAAAAATAAAGAAGTAAGATGACCTGGCCAATTATTAATTTGGGGAACATTTTTCTCATATCTGGAAAACTGAGGACTTTTACTAGATCTTAATGAGAACCAACAAAAATTCAAATAGCATTTACTGATTGTCAATTTCCTGATTTTCACTGCCTTGGGGTTGATGGGGTACCGAAAGTATAACACATGGATTTTTACATTGAAGTGCTTTTTTGAATTTGAGCTCTAGTTGTTAATAATGACGTAAATCAGAGGGTAGGATAGTAATTAGAATAGGAGCTCAGAGTCAAAGAACTCCAGGTTTGAGTCTCAGCAACAGCTCTTATTAACTTTGCTAATACTTTGCCAAGTGTGTCATTCTCTCTGGTTTATCCTCCCCTTACTAATTTGCATACAAGATAATAATAGACTATTTCTTAGGGTTCTTGTGATGATAAATAAGTCATTGAACTGGCTGGCTGGTGGCATGATGGTTAGAGGTGCTGGACTCCTATGTGGCCGACCACAGTTCAAGACCCTGACCTGGTGACTTGCTTTCTCATTTTCTCTCTCTCTCTCTCTCTCTCTCATTCTGTCCCTCTCTGGTCAAATTAAAATAAATAAATAAATACATTTAAATAAAATAATTTTTAAAAAGTCAGTGAACTAAGTCTATTGTAAGCATTCACTGTATATTTAGTTGTTAATAATAATAACAATTATGGTTGACAATGATAAAAAGAGTTATAATAATAAATAACAGGTAATTTCTTTGTTAGTTGAAGGCAATGACAATTAAAAGGTGGAAGCTGACATGAGGCAGAGGGAGGGCATGCTTAATTAGCTTCTTTCTCACTCCTGGCTATCCTTTTTCTTTCTCTTTTTCTTTCTTCTCTTTCTACACTTCTTTCTTCTTTCTTTCTTTTTCTTTTAGAGAGATTTTTGCTGTAGGGCACATGCGCTTGATAGAGATACAGAGAGAGTGACAGAGAGAGAGAAAGTGAGAACCCATTCCCCAGTGGGGATGGTCACACGGCAATCTCTTCTCCTCTATTCTCCTCTCAGGATTTTGGGTATGCATACACATGCACCTGGCATAAGTTTCAAGCCTCTGGGTTTAGGACCTGAACCGTGGTCGACCATGTGGGAGTCAGCACCTTAAACACGATGTCACTTACTGACCTCATTGTCCCTTATTTTGCCCAGAGTTTTGGACCCTTGTGATGAAGTACACCAGAAATACATCTAGAATAAAGTAACAGGTCTGCTTCCTCTGAGGTCCAACTCTAACTCCTGGGCTAGATATCTTGTTCTAGGGTTAGTGCATCACTCCAGGTGCTTTTCTATGTAGAGCAGTAGCTCTGGTAAACTGGCCTCAAAATTCACATTTTTGATCAGAAGTTAAATTACTTGCCTAAGATCACAGAGTAAGTGGTAGCACTAGAGCTCAAACTGAGGCCCCATGGACCCAACTCTGTGCTTTACTGTCAGATTTGCCACCCTAACATATCTGATTTCTTCTCTCAACAAGGTTGCAAGGTGGGTAGCAGGTGCATTCTCCTCAATTTTCAGGTGAGGAAATCAAAGGATTTGTTAAGTAACATTTCTAAAGTAAATGCTGCTGATAAATGGCTTCACCAGAATTCTCCCCTAATCAACCCAGTGTTGCTTTCTCCACACTTGGTCTTGCTCTGCACATGTGACACGATTTTCATAGGTTGATAGTCCAACTGATAAGGATAAGAAAATATTTAATAGAACAAATGCATTTTTCTGGCAAATTGGTGCCTTGGGATAAAGAAAAAATGGAAACTAATGCCTATAAAAATTAGAAATAATGATAGGGCATTTTTGTGCTTCATTCAGGGACATTGTATCACCCACATGTAAGCAAATATTTAATTAGAAAGGCAAAACATGACTTCCACTAGGATGCTTAAATAGGAAAATATAGAATCATTTTGACTAGATCTCTGTAAACACAAGGAATTTTACTAAACTTATTTGATTACTGAGCTTCTATTTCAAAACAAAATGTGACTGAATAACATCATCAGCCAAATGATTCCAATACTATCCAACCGAGCAGGTTGCCCACCAGTTCAGTTTCCTTGTAATATTTAGATTAACTCCAATTTTCATATTTAGTTACCAGTCGTGGGCCAAATTGCATTCTAACTTTCCTAGATATACCTTTCAATGACTACACTGGAGCTGCAAACATGGAAGAAGTAGGTCAGGGCATAGCTAATACTGTGATGTCACACCACTCTCAACTTTGGTTTAGGGAAATCTTCCATTCATTGGTACCTGCCAGGAGTATTTCCATTTGAAGTAACTAAAAGTCTTCTTCTCTCTCTCTTTCTCTTTTTAAGTTTGCTATAAGGGGCATGCACTTACCGAAGAGGGACAACGCAGAGAGAGAGAGAGAAAGAGAGAGAAAAGTAAAAGACATCACCCCCTCTCCCCCAGTGGTGATGTCTGCACCACAATCCCTTCTCCTCTATTCTCCTCCTGGGATTTTCAGCACATGTACACATATGCCCAGCACAATTTTTTTTTTTTTTTGGAGAGATTTTCACTGTAGGGCGCGTGTGCTCGCCAGACAGACAGAGAGAGACATAGAGACAGAAAGCGAGAAATCACCCCCCAGGGGGGATGGTCACGCCGCAATCCCTTCTCCTCCATTCTCCTCTCGAGATCTTGGGCACGCACGCACACGCGCCCGGCGTGAGTTTTAAGCCACTGGGTCTGGGACACGAACCGCAGTCGACTACGTGGGAGTCCAGAGACATAGCCATTACGCTAACTGCTGGTTCCCTGCCCAGCATAATTTTCAAGTTGCGGGTCTGGGACTCGAACTGTGGTTGGGCATGTGAGAATCCAGCTCCTTAATCTCTACGTCGCCTGCTGGCTCTGAAAGTCTTCTTAACTTTGATTTAGCTATTGCCAACTACTAAAGCTGGCAACTCTGTGTTCTTTCATGCATTCATTTCACATTTCAGCATATACTTACCGAGTGCCCATAGAGGCCAGCTACTGTGTAAATGTCTAACATAGTACTTTGCTCATATTGCAGAAACTTAACAACCTTTTTACACTTTGATTTTTATTTGGAAAAATATGACAATAATTTTTACATCTACTCATGAGAATATTTGACAGTGGTTATGGAATTGAACTTCTGTTTAAAAATGTATTAAGGGAGGGCCAATTGGTGGCATGGGGGTTGAGATGCTGGACTCCCACATGACTGACTGCAGTTTGAGTCCCAGACCTGGCAGTTTGAATGTCACGGTGAGGACGTGTGTGTGCGTGCCCAAAATTCCAGGAGGGGAGTTGAGAAGGGATTACAGTGTGGACGTCTGCTGGAGGGTGATTTCTCACTTTCCCTTGCACTGTCTCTCTCTCTCTCTGGTAGGCACACATCCCATAGCAAAAACCTGAGGGGGAAAAAAGGTAGGGAGAGGTAACTAAGAGAAGATCCTAAGTGAAAAAAGCCAACCACAGAAAGAAAAATATTGCATAATCTCACTTATATGTGCAGTTTTCTTTTCTTTAGTCTTTCTTTTTCTTTCTTTTTTTGGTAGAGGTTTTTGCCTTAGGGTATAGGGTACATGCGCTTGCCAGAGAGAAAGAGAGAGACAAAAACAGTGATAGGAAAAGTGAGAAATCACGTCCCCGCCCCTGAGGAATGGCCACAGTGCAATCCCTTCTCTTCCATTCTCCTCCTGGGATAATGGGCACACACGCACATGTGCCTGGCATGAGTTTCAAGCCACTGGGTCTAGGACTTGAACCAGTGTTGGACATATGGGAATCAAGCCACGTAACCACTATACCATCTGCTGGCCCCTATACATGGATTCTTTTTTTTTTTTTAAGAATTATTTTATTTAACTTTATTTATTACTATTATTATCATTTTCCAGTTTGATCAGACAGACAGGGGGCAGAGTGGGGAGGAGTGAGGCCAGGACTCAAACTGTAGTTGGCCATGTGGGAGTCCAGCACTGTTAACCACCATGCCACCTGCCTGCTCCTGTGGATTCTTAAAAAAACAAGAAGCTAAATGTACAGAGATAGAGAATAGCACAGTAGTTACCAGGGGCAAAGATTTAGAGGGGCTTGAGAGAAGGGAGAAAGAGGGGAGATCTAGGTCAAATGATACACAGTATCAGTATCAGACACGTAGGGTGAACAAGTCTATAGTCTAAAAGACAACATGAGGACTATTGGATAAAATAGTATTGTATGAGGGGTTTTTGTTAAATAGTAGATTTCAGCTGCTCTTGACACACAAAATGTAGCTGGGAAATGATAGATCACGTTAACGTGCTTCGTTACAGTAATCATTTTCCTACTCTCTATATGTATCCCCTAACATTATGATGCAAACCTCAAATATACACAATAAAATTTATTTAAAAAAATGCAAAGATAAAAAAGAGAAGAACCTTTGCCTAAACAATGTTCCTAGGCTCCACCCTGGGGCACTGGCTCCTCGCTCTCGGAGAGCCCAGTACTACCAACAAATCACTGAGATGACTTGTGGCAGGCCAAACTATTTTTTCTGGAGTTCTTCCATTCAACTACTGACCATAGCTGGCTTTGATTAGTTTATGAGATCATAGAAGTTTTAGGCAGCAGGCACTGTTCCCTGGGTAAATAGCTATTAGAATACAGCCAATAGGTACAGGCGTGGGGCGTGTCAGTGATCTCCTCCATCTCCAAGGTCAAAGAAGAGCTCTAGGCACACCACGTCAAAAGACATACGTTCCACATGTGTTCTTTTCCTTACTCTCCACGGCAGGGTGAATTTTGTTGCAATAGAGCCAACAGAATAAGGCTGTTAGAGTGGATTTCAGCACATGGCTGGAAAGCAAGCAGGATGAAACCTTTATATTATGGAGTGAGCGTCCATATGCCAGAGAAATGCTGCTTTATTAAAGAGAGAAGACCAGTTGCTACATGTAGGTAGAAAAAAAACAATTTTCAGGAGCTAGAAGATCACCTATACATGTCATTACTCAAATGAAGTCTTGAAGCGTTTTCATAAGTTTGAAAAATAAAAAAGAAGAAACGTCTTTCTTTTATTTAAGAACAAAATTTAAGAGAAAGCGGAGGAATCAGGCCTCAAAGTCCATCTAGCTCTTTTACTTAGGTATTTCATTAGGTCGTCAACGGTTCATTTTAATAAGACATGATTATGAACCAGAAAGACATTCAAAATATAATTATATTCTATGTAGAGTTTACACAGTGGATTAGTAGGTAATAAACAGGTCTATTTTTAAACAATCCGAATGAAAAATAATTTGCTGTCAATAAACCCTCCCAGATGTGGAACTCTGAAGTTACATCAACACCAAGTTACTACCCAATAACCACCCCTGGAGAAGTGCAGGGTTCTCCAGGTGAGGAGAGATATGGGCACTGCTCCTTCCCCTGCACCACTGGCACAGCAGGCAGGTGACAGTGCATGGCCGCGGGGGTTGGTGCAAAGAGAAGACTGGCAGCGAGGAAGGAATCTTTGTTTCTTCATGGTTCAAGAAACACTGTCTTTTGATTTCCCCTTGAGCTTTTTAATTATCCACGTTTCCTTATCCCAGTGAAAGAAGTGTGATTGACTAGAAGGAGACCTCTATGTGAATGCTCAGCCCTTTAAAGTGACTGATTTCATTGGGCTTTATTTTCCCTACCTATAAAATGGGGGAAACCTCATAGAGATAATGGGAGGATTTAAGTTGCAAGTGACAGGCCAGCAGACGGTGTGGAGGTTAAGAGGGCTGGATCCTGGGTGGCTTGATTGTGCAGCTCGAGTCCCAGAACTGGAAGCCTGAAATTTATGTGGGGCTCCTGTGTCTAGTGCCCGAAGTCATGAGAGGAGGATGGAGGAGAAGGGATTGTGTCACGGACATCCTCCCTGGGAGTGATTTCTCACTTCGCTTCTTTGTCTCTGTCTCTCTCCAGCAAGCACATGTGTCCCATAGCAAACAAACAAGCAAAATAACCAGTGAGTGTGAGTATTTCAGAAAGTCTAAGGGTTCATAGTGGTGATCAGTGATACGAGATCAGAAGTGTTGGAAATCGCTAATCATCTTTTTCTTTTTTATTAGTTGCCAGAGGGTGTATATGCATGCCAGAGCGAGGAGAGAGAAAGAGAGAGAGAATGAAAACCCCTCCCAATAGGGCATGATTGCACTATAATCTTTTCTTCTGCATTTCTTCATCTCTTCAGGATTTTGGGTTTTCATGCACATACATCCACTCACCCACTGAGCATATTTAAAAAAAAGAAATATTGATTAAATTTTATTTATTATTATTATTATTATTATTATTATTATTATTATCATTATTATTTAATCTGACCAGAGAGAGACATGGAGAGAGAGAGGGAAAGTGAGAAAAGAAGTTGCCAGGTATGGGACTTGAACCAAGGTCGACTATGTGAAAGTCCAGTCAACCACCATGCCACTTGCTGCCCTCCTCCCCTTCACCCTAGTATGCTTTCTTAAGCTGCTGGGGCTGGGATTTGAACTATAGTCAGCCATGTGAGATCTGGCTTCTTTATCCACTAGGCTAGGGAGATGGCCCAATTTTTCTTCTTTACATAGCTCTTTTGCTTGATCCATGGAACAATAGTATTACCTTAGTAATTTACGAGATTGTATAAAAATTTTAATACAGGAGAAAAACATTCATGTAACTCATGTTACCGAGTGTCTGGCATATATATTAGATGTTCTGTCAATGGTAGCTTTTATCATTACTTCAAAGTTTCGATTCTGAAAACAAAAATCTAGGGTTCCTGGCACAGCTGAATGGAAGACTGAAGTCTATTTTCTATAAATGATAACGGAGAGGCAACTTGGCTGCTGCCGTAGGCGTTGTTGAAAGATAACTATAGGAACAGATTCATATGCATAATTCTCTTTCCTGCCCAGAGGAATCATAGACTGGAAAGAAATAATTTATGGACTGAATAGTTGCCAGGCAGTGTTTCACACAGTAATGCAGGAAAAATTTGAATTTAACTCAATACCTCACCATGAATGTTAACATGCCCTTGAAGGTGGCTATCTGTAAACAGAGCCACACGCTCACTCTCCACATAATTCAATTTCTCTCTCAAAAGAGGTAATCACAAAATTCAGCCCTCTATGTACTTTATGTTGATCCTACAGAATAAAATTAAGTTTAGTTAACATTTGTTGATAATTTATGGAGAAAATCATCGTTAAGTTTTGTCACAGCATACATGGAAACTGCAAAACGTTCATGGAAAAACATGGAATTCAAGTACAAGTTTATTTTGGTGCAAAAAACTTTAAATCCATGAGTAGTTTTTTTTATAATATGCATTTTCCCATGAACCTTAAAAAAGAGTTTAATTATTTGTTCTTTAAGCCAGAGAGACCCAGAGAGAGAGAGAGAGGGAGAGCTAGAGAGACAGAGAGATAGCACCCAACACCTCAATCTACCTCCAGACTAAGTCAGCCCTGGATTGTGGGCATGATTCAAACCCAGAACCTTCCCATTTGGGTCAGCCCTACAAAGTGTCACATGCTACTGCTGCACCACTGTCTGTCCTCTCCATGAACTTTTTACAATAGAAGACCCCTTGTATATGATCACATTGGTTTCTGTTAGATAATCGAACTCCCAGGATAAAGTGTGTGGAACTATATTTAATGTGTTATTCAAAACTGGATCAAAACTCTGAACTAATTAAAAAAAAAAACGCTACCCTTAAAGATTTGACCATCAATTAGGCATTTGCTATCTGTTCATTGATCCTTAAAATTATAATCACAGAGCAAGTAGGCAGAAAACCAAGTATTCCTTTCTTGGGCTGAACATCTTTAGAGACTGGAGGTAAAACAGACTTTTGCAATTTCCGAAAAGTTTAGTTTCATATTTGGGGGTGAGAATGATTATGTTCATATGTAATGTAGACAAAAATGACAGAGTAGAGGGAAAACCTGTGCCCCAGCCACACATCAGAGGCAAATCCTATAGACCTCAAGGGAAGGAAAACATAACCCTTTAGCCAAATAATAACTTTGAAGTAGATTTCAAAGTGAAGAGAAAAACTGGGAAACAATTCATACAAGATTTTGCTCCTGGGGAGAAATTCACATTTTCCAGGCTAGCAGAGAGCATGCCAGCCCAATAGCACTTGGTTAACCTAACTGATAGGGGACTTCTAATTCTTATAATGTACAGATTAAAAAAATGCACCCAGTTCAAGGGAACAAAGGTTCTGTAAGGATAACAAGCTATAATCTCACACTTTGGCAAGACTGGGCAGTACAAACTATCTCTAACAGAGAAATCCTTGGGCAAGCTTCGTCCTACCCCAATGAGACTACAAACCAGAATAACTCTTTGCTTGGGTTTAGTTTGAAGGACGGGGGGAAATTTGGGCCTATCCTGATTTTATCTGAACATGTTTTTACACCCACTGAACCAAACCGGAGCATGACAAAGCTGTGATTACTTTGCTCCCCACAGAAGGTCAAGCATATTTAAGTTAGAGACCGGTTTTCTTTATTCACTGTGAATTTTAAGATGCTGGCCAAGATTCTGGTATTGGAATTGAAGGAAGTGTGGCAGGGATTATAGTCTTTGACTGATATGGTGGTAATTTAAAAGGTGGAGGCAAGACAAGCACACCTATTGAAATAGTTTACACACAAATTGGAAGGATATGAGGGTGGTATCAGGAACCAAATTAACCACAATTTCCTGTAAATTTTTAGAATAGTTTATGGCTAACCTGAGTGGAAAGGCATATTTTGTGGGTAACATACTACTGACTGGCTGGAGAATCAGCCTTGACCGCAAAGAGGAGAACCCGTACAGCTGGAGCCAGCACAGTACCTGCCATTCCTGGGAAGTCCTGATGGGACTTGCACTTGGGGCTCCAGACTGTAGTTCCCATGACTCAGCTGCCAGGAACATAGCAGGAATGACCACTCTCAGCCAACACTGCACTTGGATCCTAGCTAGAGGGCCATGCTTCAGAGCATCCCACTCTGGCCCTCTACCGGTCATGCCCTCCCACCCACCATGGCTGAGGGGACATCCACCTACATACCACATCTCTTTCTCTAATCTTGCACACCTGGCCCCTGTGGGACTCAGTCTTGTCATTCTATCTTTATCATTCTGTCATTGCTTAAAAGCCTTTAAACATATTATTAAGTATCATATTGACTGCTATTGCCCTAGGCTGTCTTCCAGGGCAAAGCTGCTCTCACCTGTAGCAATTTCTTGGGAACATTCAACTCATAAAAAGCAGACTGTGGGGCCAGCAGGTGATGTGGTGGTGAAGGTGCTAGACTCCCAGGTGGCCGACTGTGGTTTGAGTCCTGGACCTGGTGGCTTAAAAATCACACTGGGCGTGTGTGTGCATGCTCAAAATCCCTGGAGGAAAAGGGATTGTGGTATGGTCATCCCCCCTGGGGGTGACTTCTCACTTCTTCTCTCACTGTCTCTGTCTCTTTCTGGCGAGCATGTGCGCCCTATATTAAAAACCTAAAAAAAGAAAGAGCATGCCGAAATAATAACTACTTGCATTTATTAAACCATCACTACACACAGACTGTATGGACAGCCTTACATCTACGCCTCATTTAGCCCTCATTAAACCACTTGACGTGGCTATTACTATTATTCTTTCCCAATAAAAAGGAAACTTGGTTGTAGTCAAGAGTAGGGAACGTGAGGTCATCACACAGGCAATCTATACCTCTCCCTCTAGGGCTTCTGCTTCTAACCACTGCATGGAAATAGCTGGCTGTAAGGAAGATGGGCTGATCACCATCATTTTACCAATGAGGGACCTGCAAGTACTTGTTCAGGACCACACTGTTAGGACATAGTAAAAAAGCATAATGGTAACTTGAGTGTCTTCCACACACTTTGGGTCTGCTTTGCCAGTTCTCTAATTGCCTGTCTATTCTAGACAACTCTTGATTATGTATGTTCTTCAAAAATCTGCACACAATGTTGAGTTTTGTTAGAAATTACAGAGCAGAAAAAAAGATGGGGATTCCTTCTACTATAAAGGAAGTCATGGAACCTGCAAGGTTGAGAAGGTTGAGCCTCAAAACAGACCAGCTAGTCAGTCATTCCCATCTGAATAGCTGAAAAGGTTTTCCCTGAAGACAGGGCTTAATACTGCTG
>NW_006159844.1:3939322-3943772 GCF_000334495.1 Tupaia belangeri chinensis | reverse complement strand
TAGAAGCATTCCTTTTAGATTATATACTATTATTATACTGTTCTGTATTTTCTATTTTTTTTTACAACAACAGGTATTACATTTTCAAGTAAATGTTCACAGACAATACATGAATACATTCTCATGTTAAACCACTGAACTACACATAGTCCTCCTCTTAAACCTCCCCTTCCTCTCCTTCTCCAGAGGAAACCAGAGTTGGAAGTTTAGTATGAATTTCTCCATTCCTACACTGTCCTGTATAGAAATCACAACCCATGGGTAGCTATTGAGCACTTGAAACCTCCTAGTTGAGATGTGCTATTAGCATAAAATACGTACCAGATTTAAAAATTAGTATAGGAAAAGATCTCATGTACTTTTTATATTTATTTGCATGTTAAAAAGATAAACTTTGGAGACAGTAAAAAGATCAGTGGTTGCCAGGGATTAAGCAGCTTCGTGGAAGGGATGCATAGGTGGAGGAAAGAGGATCTCTAAGGCAGTGAACCTATTCTGCATGGCACTATAATAGTGGATACATGTCATAAATTTTTCCAAACCCATAGATTGTATAAAACTAAGAATGAATCCTAATGTAAACTATGGATTTTGGGTGATAAGGACGTATAAGTGTTGGTTCATCAATTGCAACAAATACACTACTAAGGAGGAGTATTATGAGAGGGGAGGCTTTGCCCTATCTTTTGCTTAATCTTGCTGTGAACTTAAAACTGCTCCAAAAAAAAAAAAAGGCTTGAAAACATTTTAGACATATTGGAATAAAATATATTACTAAATTAATTTCACTGGTTTCTTTTCTTTTTTAAATGTAGCTACTAGAAAATGTGGCTTACATTATACTTCTATTAAACAGCACTGTTTAGAGTCTAGATCTTTTTAGTACATTTACACATGCATGTCTGTATACAGAAATATATAGTTTTTTTGTATCTTCTGACATAAATATGCACTACTCTGATGCTTGGGCACATTTTTAAAAATTTGATCTATATATGCAATGGATGTTAAATTAATTCCTTTCTTTCTCTCTTTCTTGTCCTTTTCCTCCTCCTCCATGCCTCCCTTTTATACATGACAACCCACAAAGCCTTAGAGTGAAGGAAACAATAATTATTTTCCCTATACAAATGCTGAAGTAAGTATATCTAATATTTGAATTAAATCAACATAGATATAGATTAACAAAAAGATATCCCTTTGTTGTATTTAAAAAGTGCTAGTCAATGGAGGAAGACTTTGGCCTCAACATGTCCTAGGCAAAAATGATCACTTTTAAAACAACTAGATCCAATTTTTCTGTTTTTTTTTCATTGTCATCTCTTTCTCAGACATTTCTTTCTCTTTTTTTTTTTTCAATAGACATAGTCCCATTACTTTATGTTCAGTGACTATCACTGCTAACTAGTTTTTCAGCTGGATCAAAATGCTCCATCAAAGCACCATCTCAGTTCAGCGACTGAATTCTGATAGTAGCTATCAGTAAAAGCTGTAGGGCACAACCTACATGAGCACCAGTTTGCTAAGTTCTGACTAGCTAAAGCAATATTTCAAAAATATTTTTTAATTGTCAAAGGACACATTCATTTGCCAAATAGAGACAGCGAGTCAGCAAGTGGGAGAGAAGGAGAAAGCACGCCCCAGTGGCACTTGGCCATGCCACAATCTTCCTGTTTCTCCATCCTGTTGAGATTTTGAGCAAACATGCACACACACCCATACCCAGCATGTTTTTCAAACTGCTGGGGTCAGGACTCAGACTACAGTTGGTCATGTGAGATATGGCTCCCTTAACCACTGCACAATGGGGCTGACCCTTAAAGTATTTTACAATGCACCTAAATAATTTTATTATAGGTAAATATCTGACAATGTTCAGCTCAGTGGATTCTTCAAAGGAAAGGACCCATGCAAGATCCCTTTACTTTCTGTTTTAAAAATGGCTGAATACACATAAGCAATTTACACGGATTAATGTTAAAGAACTGGGAGTGTGGACACATGCAGCACATTCTTGTACTGGGCTAGAAGGGTATTATCACATCCATGCAAGGCCTCAGCACATGCAAAACATTAGTAGCTCTTACGTGGCCTCAGTGTGGGACCTCCTTGAGGACAGAGAAGAGAAAAAGAACATTAGGCATGAGCAGAGGTGCTGTGAGGACTCTATTTTCATTCCTATGAGTACTCCTTGGTGTTTAGTCCCACATGCATCCCTGTGGTTACAAGATGCCTGGATAAAGTACTACAGTGAAAGGCCTGCTTGTTCCTATGTCCCCTCACTGTTGCTCCCAAACAAGCCTCCCAGTGAGTAAAATGAGGCACGGAATGAGGATCTTAAAAAGTTTCTTCTAGCTATCATTCTCCCACTCTGCCAAACTCAGTTTTCCTTGAACAGATTTCATGGGCATTATTTTAAGTGCTTCATATTGACAGGACATTTGAAAAAGTTTTCTTTTCTTTTCCCTTTATTCTTCACCATTATTTCCCATCATTTAAGAAACAGCAGAGAGAAAAGAGAACAGAAATTAAAACTAAAAGAATACAGAGATGCTCAGCCTTTTTTGAGTGTTATATGTATATCTCTGCCATTAAGACAACATTTTGAAACTTAAAAGAAAATAATTCCCTGTGAATTAGGACTGACTTTATCCGAGTAGATACCATCTGCTGCAGCAGCCCAACCCTGTCCCCACCACGTCTTGGCAGCTAGAGATGAGTAGCCTCCACCCCCACCACTTGCTTCTCCATACCCTTGTCCAAGAAGCTGCCAGGAAGCTCTCAGGCAGTATTAGCAGGCAGGAAGTGGGGTGGGGGTGAGAGGGTCTCCACCCATTAGCAGCTGCTTAAGTAGTCAGCAGGGGATATTTTCTACAGAAATATCCAGGTAAGCAAATCCTTCAAACCAATACAGTCCACATGCTACCCAGTTGTGGAACTAAGTGAAAATACTAAGAAAGGATCGAGAGTGCTAATCCCCTGATTTTTCTCCAATCTTGTGCTTGGCATCCAAAAGAATAAAACAGAACAGTTGGACTTGGCGGTTTAAAGAGAATTATTAGGCAACTGGAAGGAAGTGAAGGCAGCGTACACCAAGGGAAGCTGTCTCTGTGGAACATCATGTACCAGTGATGAAACGTCAAGGCCCATCATGGTCCAAGTGGTGATGTCTGCACAGGCTTAGTAACTTGCCCACTCAGGTTTAACCAAAAGACAAGTTTGACAGATAATCAGAATCATTTGGGAGGTGAACAGGTGGGAGTGGGAAAAGGAGTGAGGTAATTTTAAAAAATGACTTTTTTTCTTTTTAAGCACAATAATATTATCGCCTCAGAGGCTTTGCTATAGTCTATTCTTGTGCAATATGAAAGATAAGGTTTGCCAAAAGTCAGGAAAATATTTCTGAACAAGTCACTATAGATTACAGTAGAACTCTAAAATAAAAATGTAGAAACATAGTTGTTCATCAGATCTTAGTGCATTTTTATTAATGTTTTCCTTGTTGATGAGGCACTTCCTTAACAATAATTTATCGAGGATTTTAAACTTGGTTGGTAAGAGCTGGGTTGATGATTTTATATGCCCATGAAGGGACTTTAGAAAGGTTATGAGCAATAGAATTAAAGTATGTTTTGGTACAAAATTAAAAATAAAACCTATGTTTAGTTTTTTCCTATAATACCCACTTTCCATGAACTCTTTGAAGAACCCCCACTTTGTACTTAAAGATAATTTTTCACGTTCTCTCAATAATAAGAAAACATTAAATGGTTACCTCTGTAAATGTGTTCCGATTGGCTTGCAAGCCAACTTTCACTACCTCAAAAGGGTTAACCACGATGGCTTCTGTTAGTCCAGATCCCAATCCAGCAATGGCAAATGTCTGGAAAAATTAAATCCATCAATACTTTAAAACAAGTTATCACGTGTACTGGGTAAAGCATCCTATTCATTACACCATGCCGCTGAATGTTATGATGAGAATGGAGAAACCTCCATACATGCACCATATACTATTACTAAACAGCTTTAGTTCTTGATTAGATGCTGACAATTCATGAAGAAGAAATTACAGAAGCCACAAACCACATCCGAACAACTTCAAAATAAAATGTCAAAGCCCCATCAACGATGACTTTCCCCTTTAACAAAAAGCAAGGTTGTTTTCCTGATTTAAGGTGGATACCAAAACATCTGCACATATAGCAATTAGAGTTTGAACTGTAAAAGGAGAGCTTCATTTTTGAACATCTACTTAAATACATCTATTGAGCATATAAAGAAATTCAAGGAGCTGAACCACAAATACAAAGTTTATGAAAAGCCAAATTTCAGGTAACAAACAGCATAGCTGGAAACATTTAAACATATAGTCATGTTCTTACAGTCACTATTTGAGACTATTAACAAACTAAAATGATTTTTTATTCATCTTTTCCATATATATATA
>NW_006159844.1:3935234-3939311 GCF_000334495.1 Tupaia belangeri chinensis | reverse complement strand
GGACTCCCACATAGTTGACCGCGGTTCGCATCCCGGACCCGGTGGCTTAAAACTCACGCCAGGCATGTGTGTGTGCGTGCCCAAGATCCCAAGAGGAGAATGGAGGAGAAGGTATTGCAGTGTGACCATCCCCCTGGGGGGGGTGATTTCTCGCTTTCTGTCTCTCTGTCTTTCTGTCGAGTGCACTTGCCCTATAGGGAAAACCTCTCCAAAAGAAAAAAAAAAAAAAGAAAATGGCTAGTTTGTTTTGAAGGACTCAACTAAAATGTAGAACATTTATCGAAGGCTCTGTCAGTTTCTTATTTGTGATCTATTAAAGATTCCTGTAATAGGAAAGAATAACTTGCTGGAATTTGCCTCTAAGTAGAATGCTTACGGGTTTTCCAGAAAATCTGTATCAAAGATAACCACAATAATTAAAATACACAAACACACACACACACACACACACACACACACAGAGCAGAAAAACAAAATGAAACATAATTGCCAACATCCAAAACAGATGCTGGGTAAAAGTGGTGCAGAACCTCGAATTCTAAAAGAAGAGGCAATACTGTATATAGCTAAAGGAAGAGTAAAATCAGTGAAGAGTAAAGAACAGACAATTCTGATTAAGGGTCTCTAATAACTTGAAAATAGGAGACTAAAAGAAAAGAAGGGAGAGGGACTAGCAGTTAGTGTAATAGCTATGTCACTGGACTCCCATGTAGTCGACTGCAGTTCGAGTCCCAGACCTGGTGGCTTAAACTCATGCCGGGCACATGTGCGTGCGTGCCCAAGATCCCAAGAGGAGAATGGAGGAGAAGGGATTGCAGCGTGGCCATTCCCCCTGGGGGGTGATTTCTCGCTGTCTCTCTGTCTCTCTCTGTCTTTCTGGTGAGCGCACGTGCCCTATAGCCAAAACCTCTTAAAAATAAAAAAAAGAAAAGAAGGGAGAAAGGAATATCCTGTAACCTAAGAGGGGAAGGCAGGGTAGAAGGAGAGCAGGATCCAGACCCCGTGTGCTGGTTCTGCTGCTGGTCGGCTGTGTGACCAGAGCTTCACATACAGTAGTCTGTGCACGGTCAAAGGTGCTCAGGAAGGAGTGCACAGATGTTGAAATCCAGCCTGCCTCAAGCTGGAACCCCTGTAGATGCATCAGCAATGGTAAAGGGGCACCTTTTCGTCATCCACGCAAAGGTATCACATGTGCTAGCTGTGGTTCTGTGTATAAACCACTGGACCTTTGACAAATCACAGTTTTCTCATCTGCAATGGAGATAATAATATCCAATTTTTCTACCTCATAAAATTATCACAAGGGTCAAAATGCATGAATGCCCTTTGTAAAGTGCCATGCAGACACCACTGCTTCTGTCACACATTAAAGAAGAGGATGAACAGCATATAGATTCTAGGAGAGAGGGAGTAACTAATGATGTTTTTCTTTCATTCCCCTTCATTATGATTTTAAACATTATTTGTATAGGGTAATTGACCAAATATTTTATTCATTTATCTCAGACTTCCATCATGGATGCCAAAAGTGGGGGAAAAAATACTAGTCCCAAACTCTTGTGACTGGGAAAGCTAAAATCCAGATGTGCAGGCTTTTATGACTTACTATATGCAATCTTCCAAGTAATTCACTTTTTTGTTCTCCTATAAAACTCAGCTACATTTGCTGTCAGAACTAGTGTTCAGCAGTCCCTTGTCAAAAGAATTGATCAGCTATCAGCAGATCATGTTACTAAGATTGTTCCAGAAACCTGCGTTTACTGTCGGGTTTCCAGCCTCCTAGCCTTTTCATGTGTGAGCACTAGGGGACATTTAATGGCTATTGAAGTGTCTAGCTATATCAAAAACAAACAACTTCTCCCCCCCAAAAAACCCTGAAGTAAATGAGTTCAAGAAAAGACAACTGTACACAGTTTGGTTCAGTTATAGTAGTTGGAGTAGCCAAATGCTTTTGTTTCAATCTTCAAGTCAAAAGATTTGCAGTCTGTCACATGGTACCAATGCACAGCAGAACAGCCAGCTGGCCTCTGGAGATTGTATTTTATGGTCTCTAGCTAGGAAGTTACTAGTCCTTTTTTGTTAAGATGTTTCCAAAGTTAAGAATGGCATTAGGAATTCAAAAAAATCAAACAAATTCCCCCAAACAGCTGATTTTTAGACTCTTGGTACCACTACTCCTTTCTAGGAGGCCTCACCTCACAACCACCTTCTTCAGGCAGGAAGCTAGACGAGAGGCTTATTTGTCATAGTAGGAAGCGGTACTACTAGGCTGTTTTTGTTAAGTTTCTTCTTTCCTTTCATGGGAGTGAGAGGCAGAGAACAACAAGCACTCTCTTTGGGGTCTCACACAGCGATCTTCGGCCTTCCCATCCAGCCAAGATCATGGGCATGTGCACCTGGCATGCCCAGGTCCCTGAACCCCACCGCCTCCCACATGGTTCCAGCATCACTTGAGCAGTCTATTACCACAGAGCTAGCCTCTGACGTTTCCTAACAGAATCCTTCCTAGAAAAGGTGCCTCCATGATTTCTAATATAACAACTTCTTAGACAGTCTGTTTGGCAGAATATTTCAAAGTGAACTTTTATAAGTAATTAAAAAGTGAAAGCTCACAACATTGCCTCTCTGGTGAGATTTTGAAGTAGGTTTTGGTGGTCCTGAAAAAGTGGGGGATTTTCCTATAGTCCGAAGGATACATGGCTAACCAGAGGACAAATGCAGATTTTGTTTTGTTTAACTGTGCAGACTCGAAGGGAGAAACGAGTGGATTTGCTGTTTCTTGGGTTGTGAGCGCACACACCTTTGTACAACCTATTTAACTTATTTTGTGAAGAGTAGCAAAATTGCTAAGAAGGAGTAAAGTGGCACAGGGGAATGTTCAAGTCAAGTGAATTTTCTGTAATGTCTGAGCTGTGTTGTTGTAGGATCACAATTCTGGGCTGTTTACAGTCATGCCTGTAAAAGGGCCTTCAGTCTGCGTCTGACCACTGAGTGATTTTATCTCAAGTGACTCAAAGTCCAGCTTGAGCGAAAGCTCAAAAAATGACCTGTTAAATAATTTTAGACATATTGACTTCTGCATGTGAGCAAAGATATGTGCAGTATATATATATATATAAACATATGCACATTTTGGTTTTAAAAGAGTCTTTGATAAATGTACTCCTTATTTTGTATTCTTGACCATATCTCATTTAGGCCTTTCCAGACAAATCATTATTATCATAAATTTATTGCAGGGAGCTATAAAATAGCCAAATTGTGAGTTATTAGGAAGATGGCTTTCAACAAGTAGCTGAACATTGAATAACTCGAATTCATATTTTAGTAGTTGGGTGTGGGGAATCAAAAGGGTTTTTGTTTCTAGATTTTGCCGTATAAAATAACACACACACTTAAGTATAATAAATACTCTCACTTACCAATGCTGGTGACAGTGATACATATCCTAGCAATTTCTTGTATTGCTCAAAGGTGAAAAACTGTGAAACAAAACCAAACGCAGAGATTTATAACAATTTCCTGCAACAAACTCTTTAATTGACTCAAATTTCTTTAGTAAATCACTATATTAACCAGCATTAAAAAAAATGATAAACCATCAACCACAGTTTTTCATTCTGTCCCTTGTCGTTGCTGTTGGATTTTACTTTGACATTCACATTTTCAAATGTAGCTCTAACAACCTACAGAAGAGTCGATGGAATCCTTTATAGCAGTAAATGAACCATACCACTTCCATTTACCATGACCATTTTTAGTTTCCCCAGACATCAATAGACTTCTTTTTTTTTATGGCAGTGATTCAGAATTATAGGCGTAGAGACCTGAAATCTTTGGTCTTCTATGTTTTCTCTGTGAACTGCTTTCCCAGTGAATGCCCAATTTTCTAACACGCTTGCATTTCTAACACGCTCAGCCTGAACTTGCATTTATGCTGCTGTGTCTCCCTCCTGTCCCGTAGAATTGCTAAACACTACGTGATTTTGAAGATGCCACGGTAAGGTAGATAAGACCCCAACAAGGTTATCGAGTTCATCCCCTACCTTAAAGCAAGACTGTCTTCAGCCCGAATAC